>NW_001849504.1:39302-132695 GCF_000209065.1 Trypanosoma cruzi
GCCCCCCTCACAGCGCGGAGGAGCTCGCATGAACAGTGGTTAAGGGAGGGAAGCAAAGACTCATGCGGTGCAAAAACATACACAGACAACAGGGGAAAAAGAAAAGAAAAAAAAAAGGGTTAGAGGAAGGGGATAAGCCATACGCAGTCGCCTGCCCGCTACTCCCCCCCCCCTCCTCAGAAACACACACGCATCTCATACGCATACCACTCCACTCCTGTCGCACCCTTTATTTCTCCTCCGCCTTCCCTCTCTCCCTCTCACTCTCAGGCCAAGGAAATAAAAATAAAAATACAGTTTAGAATATAAAACGGTGCCAATAAATAAAAACTATAAATATATCAGTTCCCCCTTCCCGTTTCCTCTGTTTTTTTTTCTTTTTTTTTTTTAGTTTTTGTTTGTTTGTTTTCATGAATGCATGCGTACACGCGTACGGATGTGTAGGGGAAGTCTTTAAGGAAAGGGGAAAGAGGAGTTGTAATGTGCATAAATAACTTTCTCTTCGTCACTGTTCCTCAAAAAATTCCTTCCTCCTTCCTTGCAGTGTTTAGGCATCGGCCGCTGTGACAATTTTCCCGGCGGGCAGCAAACGTAACTGCTCCTCTACCATCGATCGCAACTTCTTCACACGTTCCAGCAGTTGTGTGTAAACAGCGCCCGTCGCCTGGGCATCTAAATAATCGGAAACTTCACGTAAACGATCCGCGTATTCGCGTTGCCCATCGTACTTCACATCCCCCACAAATGTCTGGGTGAGAAGTGAAAGCCGCATAACCAGCGCATCACGCAATGCCTCCTCGTGCGGCGCAACGGAATCCTCACGCTCTGTGAATTCGGATATGTGCTGTGAAATTGTGTGGGGCAAAGCCAAATCCCTCAAAACTTCAATGCTCCGCCTATGAATGGTCTGCATCAGCGGTTCGGATTGCATCTCCATGTGATCTGCGATATCGCGTGCCTCAACAAGAATACGCCTCAAGCGTTGCTCAAACGTATCTACCCACCATTTGCAGGCTGCCTCTACGCCGGAATTGGCGTGCTCCCTCCTAATGACCTGACGTATCGTGTGGTAGACGGCAATGGCGAGTTCCATCCACGTGCGATTCACCGCCACCAGTGCCTCACGCACAGCCCTGTTCGATGCAAGTTGCTCGCTCCGCTCCAGAAGGACAAGAAAGTTCGTATCCATCACCGCCACATTTGACATAAATGAGGCACAAAATTCTCGAAGATCCTTCAGACCCTTCAAATCATGCAAAGCCTCCTGCTGCTCTACACACCATGCCAAAATCCTTTCCTGGCCTTTAAAAAATTCCGCAGTGTTTTCCCGTAAGAGAGACTGCGTATGACGCTCACGGTTCAACAAGGAGGTAACCTGTAGCTGCATTTTGGTAACCTGCTCCAGCTGAGTATACAGAAGCTGGGTGGGAACCGTATAGGTTTCAGTGTCTTTTTTATCTTCCAAAAAGGTGATGGCACGATGTACGGCGGATATAAAAGGAGCCAATGAGTCTACCGCATCCGCAAATGTTGTGACATGGACCGCCGTGGAGGGGCACGACAAGACATGGGCAAGTTGTTCCCGTCGCAACGCAAGTCCACCATACACCGCGGCCCATTGTCTTGCATATCCATCATGTGATGAAGTCTTGCTTGCACCATCGCCATCCCCCTCTTCTTTAAACTGCCGCAGTTTTCGCTTCAACTCGTCACGGCGACGTAACGCCAATTGCCGCCGTTCATTTGCCGCCGCACGACGTTCCTCCTCGGACTGCACCAACAGTCGCTCAAGGAGCCTTCGCTGCTTTGGCAATGCGCGTATCTCCGCCTCGGCAAGTTGCATGTACGCCTTCATTAACTCACTGCGTGTGGCGTTGGCGGCAGCAACCGCGCGGCAGAGCCCTCCCGTCTCTTTCTTCGCTACCTGCTCAAAGCTGTACCGCATATTCACTTCCGTCGTTTCCTGCTTGTGTAGTGAACCTCCCGCCACCCCTTTTTTAGAGATATCACGACGGGGAAAAGGTGTGAGAGGAACAAACAAACAAAAAAGAAGAGACGGGGGGATAAAATGAAGCGGGGCGATGGGGAATTATTTGAACACTTCTGTTGCCGACGTGCGGAAGCAAAAAAAAAACAATAAATCAAAAAGTGGAGGAAAATGGGGGAAGGAAAACAAAACCGGACCGTGAAATCAACGAGAGGAATTAGACAAAAGTTTACGGATTGGCAGCGGAGAGAAAGACCCACAACAACAAAAACAAAAACAACAAAAAGAAGGGATCACTGCAGCAGCGGCAGCCCCCGCGGCAAATTCACAAGATTCCCAAATGGCGCAAACTGGAAAAACTTTATTTTGTTTGATTTTGTTTGTCTGCGTGGTTGTAAATGCGCCCTCGCTTTATATTGTCCCACCGCCTCCACCTCCGCCCCCGCCCCCGCCCCCGCCCCATCCATCCATCCATCAGCACCCGCCACCGTCACCACAACGCACACACAGAAAAAAAGAAGAACAAACAGCAAAAAAAGAAAAAAGAAAATGCGGAAAAGAAAAAAAACGGTTTCTAAAAGGAGGTGTCGCTGTTCACGCAGAGGAGATCGTACCAGCTGGAGTACTTCTCATTGTCCTGGTAAATGTACCGCATGGAAGAGCGCATCGACGGTTGCATGGCATCCCCGTAGTAAAGGAAGAGTGGCATGACAATCATCCACAACACACCCGAGTAGATGCGAAAGGCACCTGGTGAAAATTTCCATCCAAACTTCCCCGCAAGGATAAATAAGAGGGCACTCAAAATGCGAGACAGCATGTACATGCTCATCTGCACCGTCACTGGATTCTGCTCACCCCAAAAGATAACCCCAACAAAAAACCCGGCCAATGCGCTGTGCCAATTTTGTGGGCCACCATGCAGCTTACGGAGAAACGCCCGCAAAAGAGAAAAGGTTAGGCTTGTACAGCCAAGCGCAATGCTGTGCCGCTTTGTCACCTGATAGATTTTACGTGCCATCACACGATATGGAGCATTGGTCCACACAAGGTTCAGTACAAGGGCATGTGGGGCGCGAATACGAGCGCCGTATACAAAACCATTGCGGAACCCTTTAATGGCGTCCAGCAGCTCCTTATATTTCCCTGAGCGGATCATGTCATCAATAAGACGCGCTGCCTCACTGGTTAGAGCCACGCGCCTCAAACCAGGCGCATCTGAGGTGGAAACAGGCATCCCCCCGCTCCTTCTCCCTCTCTCAGATACACGCACACACGCACTGACAAAAAAAGACAAAAACCGTTTCACACGCACCGTGAGTTCAGCTACCCGCCATCGCCGCAACACGCATCGGAGAAGAAATATAAGTATATACAACAAGAAAAGAAAGAAAGAAAAAAAAAAAGTAGTGGTGTCACGGCAATAACAAAGAGACGGTCTCACAAGTCAGATAAAAGTCGGTGGTCCTCTCATTTCTCAGGCCGGAAAAAAGAATTCCGCAGCGGCCAAATTAAACTCGTCTGATAACGCCATCACGTGCCTTGCAACACCCACAAAACACAAACACAAACACACGTACAGAATAAACAAAAAAAAAAAAAAGATTTCAAAAAAAAAAAAAAAAGAGCGCCCGATACGCGAGGTATACCCGATTCACGCCGCAGCACACCCGTGCCGCAAATTCCTCCTCAAAGTGGTGGTGGATATTTTCTCGGGGCCGCCATTTCAGGTGCCGCGTTGCTCGCCTTCCACATCGCATCGGCGCAACATCGTGGGCATCGCGGAATCATCTTCGATGGACGCACGTCTCCAAGCAAACTGGTCTTGTATCCACAGTGTTCACACTCAATAAATCGTCGTATTGTCGCTCTTGTTTCCAAGACGTGTTGCAGCATCTTACACCGTTCATTGCGGCGTAGATACCAACGTTCACATTGACGGCAATAAATTCCATTCACTTTTTGCTCCGTCACCGCCACGAGTGCCTCAAGTGCCTTTTCCTGCATGAGTCGTCGCTCCATGCGCTGCTCAAACCTCCGCCGCTCATCCGTGGCACGAAGGCCGTCGTTCACACTCTCAATGGATCCTGCCACGGTGCCGAGCAATGATTTGGAGACGGAGGCCGTGTTTTTTTGTTGTGATGTCTCCTCTTGGACAATTGAAGCTCTTGTCTTTGCGAGAACGCCATCGCCGCGGAGGTGCTGCTCAACAGCAGAAACAATCGAACTCGTTGTGCCATTGGCTCGCTTCGTGATGACGTGATGTTGATAATCCTGGCGGTGGCGACACACCTCCTCAAACCCATTGCATCGCATGGCCGCAAAGGAAGAAGAAGAAGACCCGCCCGTCAGTGGCGCATACTGCTCACGAACCGCCTCTACATCTTCGGCCACCGTCGTCCTTGGGCTCTTCGGTGTGGAGGTGCCTTCATTTCGTGGATGTTTAGCGCCTAACTCGCTCGGCTTCAGCGCAAGTTGAAGCAGCCTTTGGCGTTCCTTCGCATCCTCCTGATCCACAGCCGCGGCAAGGACAGCACGTCCACGTGCCGTCACGCCAAGTGCCTGTGGAGAACGGAAGACACGTCCCACATCACGACACATCCCAGTCACAGACAATGCACCGCCCGGCACGACGCCCGCGTACGCTCCAGCAGCCGAGACGACATCAGAGCCAGCGGGTGTTGTCGTTGGTAGCCCACACGAGCCCTTCACCGTTAGAAACCCTGGTTGTTGACGCACCATTGATTGCAAAGCCTTCTTGGATGCGATAACACCTTTTGGATTCGTTAGCGCAGGATCTACACGTGTGACACCAGCCCTAAAAGTTGTGGAAGAAACATTAGACCTCAGTGGCTTCTGTGGATTTGTGGTGGAGGGTGATGACGCCTTGCCACGAGCCACACGCCGAAGATTAGCAACATGGTTGGAACAAAACTTTGAAAGCGCACCATTCACTATTCTATTGCAGCGTTCACCTGATCGCTGTTGGGTTCCTTCGCAAGTATGGAGATCCACTGCGTAGCCAAGGACTCGTATTTGGTCACCCTTCACCACCTTTAATAACTCCAAATTGGTACTACAGACATTGGAAGAGTTCGCACCGGGGCGATTACTGTTAGTCAACGTGGTATTCTCAGCCTGTGTGTCGCCAGAAAGAGTGACTTTGCGGCCTTCCATCCGCTGTACACCTGAGAGTGCCAGTACGAGACCAATTGCCAGTTTTGTGTAGTGAGCATCAAATGCCGATCCAACAATTAGGATGGACAACTCATCTTGTGGAGTTGGGAAGGGTCCCCGCATGTTCCATAGTGAAATAATGCCGTATGCGCCTTTACCGTTCTTTTGCTTTGGATCTGTCCTACGAATGACGACACCAATGACCGTAAGCAATGGGGGTGTACCCGCGGTGGCAAGAGAACGGCGCATCTCTATAAAAGTAGAATAAGGGTGCTCCACAAGCACAAGTGGAAGCTGTTCGCAGCTCTTCGTAGAATGCCGAATGTTAATGCCGCTATTCGGCTCCCTCACAGCAGCTGCATGAACCCTTTCTGCAGGTGGTTGCCGTGTGACTGAGCCCATTTCACAGCCATCTTGGGTGGATGCGCAGACGAAATGCATGATAGACGGTGAGGGAGATGAGGCAGACTTGCTCAACGCTTCCGTGACGGAAACACTGCGGCCGCCGCCAAAAAATGAATCCGATTGACGGAGAGCTGCGGGTGCCGCGAGTAAATCCACTGCCGGCTCGGGCGTATTAAACACCGCAAAGAGATCCTCGTCGTCATCGGCATTGTCTTCCGCTTCATTTCGCGTCATCTCCAACCTCCTCCTCCTCCTCCTCCTCCCTTTGCGATTCCTCCCACGATACCTTGCAACGCCCAGAAAAACAACCAAAAAAAAAAAACGGTCATATTTGCAGGAGTCAACACCCGAGAAGAAAACAAACAACACGAGGGACCGCATGGATAAAATCCACCCAAGCAAAAAAAAAAAAAGGAAGACAAATAACAAAAAAAAATGATAACATCTCCCTCATTTCAGCAAATAATAATAAAGCGCAGTAGAAATAGATAATCCATTCATCTCTTACCGTTCTTGCGTGAATACCTAAGAGATGGGTGGGATTTTAAAAAAAAAATGCTCTCTCTCCGCTTCCTATGTACATCGTTGGCTCTATTCAAATAAACTACGGCCTCCGAATACGCTGGTAGTCAGCCCTATATACATTCATACATAACATACATACATTACAGCCGTTTTATCATATATACCAAGAGATGATGAAGGTATACGTATATATATACATCGTGTGCCAAAACAAGAATAGGCAACCTAAGGCATTGTAAACAAAACAGCACACAACACACAAAGGCACGCCCGCAAGACAAAAACAAAAAGATGTGCCTTTCAAAATGTAAAAATCTAAAGAAACAACCAAAAAAAAAAAAAAAGTGGTATGTATTTGGTGGGAAATTTCAGCCACCTTCCTTCCTTCTCCTCCTCTCGGCTATCCTCCTTCCCTCATCAACCACACCGCATGGTCACGTATACAGAATCCGTCAACGCTTCCTCTTTAGGGATGGAAGTCGATCTCGTGTTCCTCGCTTTGAATTCATTTCCATAATACGCGGTGCTGACCCCGTGCGAGACATAGATCTGTAATTCCCACGGCTTTCATTAGTTGACACAGCTGCAGTGCCCGTTACCGCTGTCGACGATGTTGCTGTCGCCGCCCCGGGTGTACTCCTACCACTAATCCTCTTGCGCTTAGAGCGTGATGGCGGCTGCGGGACCAACGTTGGACGAGCAGAAGGGATTTCCGGAAGTAGGGTACGCCGCAGAGATGAAATGGACTCCACAATGCTGCCCAGTGGTGGTTCACCTGGTTCATGTCGTGTGACAGTCGAATCCTGCTCACTTTTCGTCACCGCACGAATCGTGGGGTTGTTGTAGCTCATGCCATCGGCATTTTCCACCACAATTTGAATCGTGTACTCCGTTGACGGCTCCAAATCTTCAAGCGTATAACTGGTGGTCCGAGAAACGGTCGTCACAAAGATAGGCGTATGGTCCCGGATGCCAAGATAGATGCGGTATGTCAATGTCCGTGCTTGGCGAGAGGTGCCGCTGATCTCGGACCGCGATTGAGCCCACTCCACCGTCATAAAGTTGTATGCAATGGCTGTGATGGCAAGTTGCGTCACCGGCTCCGGTGGTGTACCGCTTGAAAGTTTCACCGGTTCACTGAATTCACTGAACTCGTGGCCCTCACCCACCCGTGCGGCCTTGACGCGGCAACGCATCTTATTAGGCGGTACGGTAAAACGCACACGGCAGAAGGTATCTTCCACAGTATCAGCAACACGCCACTCTGTTCCACCCTTTGTCTTCCCGCGTGTATCGGAGGGGGCAAAAGCCTGCTCCACCACGTAACGGTAGAGGTATCGGTTGTCAGGGGGTTCCCACTGCAGCATACAGAATTGGGCATTGATGCGGTGCATTGCCACAGAATGCGGTGGAAAAGGTGCCGTCTCCACATTTAACTCCTTCCATGTACCCCACATCCCATTCTCGTCCAATGCACGGACTTGGATTTTGTAAAGAGTGGAGCTTTCCAGTTCCTCCAGCTCACAGATGGTGTTGGTTGGATCTTCCTTGTTTACTTCAAAATCACGCGTCAATACTACATTATCCTTCTTCGCTGGCGGACAAAAAAAGGCACTACGTGATAAACTTCCCCTGTCATACCCCTCAGGCACAGGAGGCTCTTCTTCTATCACCACGCTGGCCACACGTCCTTTAGGTAAAACAGGCTTTTCATCCGTCGTCGCCGCAAGGGATTCTGCATCTACGGCAACAGAAGCAGCGGGGATTGTAGGGGAGGCATACATGGTCTCTTCGGCGTCCACCTCTCCAGCATCTTCAGCAACAATAGAATTGGGCTCAACCGCAGCAGCAGCAGTAGCATCAGCAGTAGCATCAGCAGTAGCATCAGCAGCAGCAACACTAGCCGCACCAACCGCAGCTGCAGAAATGGAAAGAGTACGTTGCGTGGCTACCGTAGAGAAGAGAGTAGCATGGGTAGACAAAAAATTCGGTTCACTTTCACGCTCCTTTTCCTGTGCAATTTGCTGTTCGTCCGTCTTAAGAAGCACCAGCTGGTAATATACAATACTCCCAGAAGGCGCCGTACGCTCAGGCTCTTCATTCCCTGTAGCAACAATATCTGCCTCCGTTGACGGTGTCTCGACGCCTCGGCAAAGCGAAATCACCAGACGATTTGAGCCAATGGTGGTAGGAGTAATAGAGATAGGTTGCAGTGTCTTAAAGTTGATGGTGGGAGTCCATAATCCCCAGCGGTTTTCCTCATAACCCGGTTGAAGCGCCATCAGATAGTTTGTATTTGGAGTAAGTCCTTCCAACAAATAGGTGGGAAGCTTAAAATCATCCTCCGTCACACCACAATCAATGGGTTGAATCAATCGCTCAATCGTCTCTGTTTCGGCCTTCAGCAGTAGTTGATATATAATGGGTTCCGCCCTTGTGCCGGCGCCGCGTCCGTCCTCGTGAAAGTCAACCTCGGAACGCTCCCATTTCACCCGTACACAGTTTTCACCCACCGTTATCACGCAGAGTTCCAATATGCGCTGGGTTTGGAAGCATCCCTCCTTGCTCCAAAGTCCCCAACGTGACTCGGTGTTACATGCACGCAGAACAGCCACATATGGCGTATCGGCAGAGAGAGAGCCAAGGCAATAACGGGTCACATCCTTCGGAAACTGTTTGTCAACCACAGCAAGAGATGGGGTGTGTTGGGTGAAGAAGACACACAACTGGTACGCGATCACCTCGGGGTTTCCAAGCTGAACGATGCCTCCTCCTTCTCCCACAATTTCACTGTATTCCTCAGATGTCTGCTCTTCACGGTCCCATTCAACCATGACATACTGTTCCGCAACAGTGCCAACTGTTAAATGCATCGGCTTCAGCGTGGCAAATAGGACACGCTCACTCCATAAACTCCACCCGTCAAAGCGTGTGTCAAACGAACGTACACTGACAGAGTAGACGGTATTTGCCTCCAGTTGCTTGATGCGATAATTGTTACGTGCCGCCTTAAACTTTTTGCTTACATGAAACCTGTGCTCAATTCCCACCACCTCAAGGTGATATCTTTCAATGTTGTCACCATTTCCACAAAACACTTCTGTCCCATCAGAAAGACATGAACTACGGCGGGGTCTTTGCCATGAAAATGCTGCGTAGTCTTCACCAATGTTAGCAATATCAATGAAAAACTTGGGTAACGTTCGAACAAACAAATTACGGCTCCAACGACCCCAAACATTGTCAACGCAGCAACGTACATCAATACGGTATAAAGTGTCGGGTCTCAAGTTCTGCGCCTTGTAATTCGTTTCATTGGCATCAAGCGATTGATCAATATGAGTGGAATCGGCACTGGTGACAACAGTGACGCCGTCCCACTGCATCTCATCGATACGTAGGTGGTAACCTTGTACAGGCATCTGGACAAATGGGTTAAGGACTGGCAATGCCGGGGCCCGTGGATCCCGCTCCCACCGCACAACAAAGAAGTCTTCCGCACTATCTGTCAAGAAACACATCATATCACGCAAAGTCACGTCGTAGAGACATTCGCCCCATGTACCAGGTAAGCCGTGATTACGACGTATCGCATCCAATATTTGCTCATCATCCGTACTCGGAGACTCACAAGGGGCGTCGTTTATAAATGCCTCAAGCGGTTTGTACCACCGTCGAACACACACACGGTAGCGATGGTGGGAGAATAACTCCTTCACGGTACAAGACCACACTTTCGCCGGCACAAAAACGGTACGCCTCAACCTGGGCGCCAAATCCTCCACATCCTCCTCACCAAAAGAAACATCCGTAAAGTCGTGGACCGCAAGCTCATAAAAGATGGCGTCCTCCTTGCGTCCATGACTTACCGTACTCGTGTCGTATGTGATGGGTAAGCGTTGCCACGCGGCGGTCAAATAATCCTCACCAAGGCCCGATAACTCCACCTTGAGTAAGTTGAGCGTACCACTCGTGACATAGGCACTGCTGACACCCCACTGGCCACTCCCGTAGCGGGCGCAAATAGCCAGTGAGTAACGCGTATCCGGTCGCAATGATGGAACGGTAAAACTGGTAGCATCACCAGGCACCTCAATGGTGTAGTCCTCAGCCTCGTCTGCGCGTCGCACACTCACAACATAAACGTCAATAATTGTATTTGCACTGTTGTACACCACACCCTTTCGCTCCGGACGGTCCATCAGTGGGTACTTTTTGCGGTTGACGCCACGCATCGAGTGGCGTTTTTGTCCAGACATCTCCACATTTGCCTCAGTAGGTGGCTGCACACAAACACTGCCCGTGGCACCATCAACACCTTCACTGGTGCGTCTCTCTGGAATGACGTCATTGTCGGTCGTGTCGACGTTTATAGCGATTGCCTCCGCCTCGGCCAGTTCCTCAGTGAAAACATCATGCCCACTTTTGTTGGGTTGTTTAGGAGAATTTAATGAATCCCCAATCTGCAACTCATCCGGTTCTTCACGTTTCCAGAGAAATCGAATGTAGTCTTCCCCAACGGCCGCAATCTCTGCACAGATAAGCTTCATTGTATACACACAACGCTCCTCTGACCACAAGCCCCACTCCCCTAGCAGGTTTGTTGCCCGCACAGAGACAACGTACGGTGTGTTCGGTGTAAGGGACGCCAGAGAAAACTTGTGCACGTCACCGGGAAAGTTCTTCTCCAGTAACAAACATCGAGAGAACTCACAGCCCTGGTATACACGCAAAAGATAGTTACCCGATTCCCGACTTCCAACACTTATTGTAGAATCGTATTTTCCACCAGTCTCTGCGCATGAGGGTCGTTGCTCCTCACGCCCCCACACCAATATAATAGACTGCTCTGATATTTCAAATGGCTGCACCTTAACTCGATCAAGTGTCACAAAACGCAACGTCTCAGACCACAGGCTTTTCATATCCACATCATTGATGGAGTACACTCGGGCACTGTATATAGTATTCAGAGACAGACCCTTTAAGTGATATGAAGTATTGTTATGACCCTGTAATTGTTCATGCAAGTAAAAGTCATCAGCACCCTTCACCTCTAATACATATGCAATGGTCATGTAATGTCCTGTAAACACACGACTCATATTAAGGTTTGGATGCTGTCTTGGTGGTAGACGTTGCCATACAAGATCCACATACTGTTCGTCAATGTTTTGAGTTGAAATTTTAATCTTTGACATGGTGATAAAGTACTGATCACTGCTCCACGCACCCAGACGATTCTCTGCTGTTTCACACATCACTTGTACATTATAGAATCGGTCTGGTCGTAAATTCTCCAGTCGAAAGGAGATAACGTCTTTTCCAAATCGACGAATCAAGCACTGAAGACCATCCTTCTCACCTTCAAATTCTACTGGATGTTCTTGTAATGGCAATACACCGTGTGTCATATGGTTGGAGGTAAAAATACCCTCCATCTCATCGGAGATTATCAATTCCGTGGTGTTCTCTCTCATTTCTTCAAGGGGCACCGCGTGTGCCTCATCTTCATCGTCATTCTCGGGCAATTCCTGAACTCTTAAATAGTACGAAAGCTTTTCCAAGTCATACTGTAACACATCAATGTCATCGTCATAGTCCACACGTCGCTCCTTGCGGCGCCATGTAATCTCCGCCCAGTCTTCGCCAAGTTCCTTTACAGTTGTTTCCATTCCAGGCAACGTCACACATTTCTTTGGTGCGCACCACAGCCCCCAATCCCCTTCCGCATCCCACTCACGAACGGCGAAAGTATATTTCGTATCGGTGCGTAACTTGTCAATGCGAAACATATTACAAGAGCGCATGGTACGGTATTCCTCTACTATTTTACCGTCATTTTCCTCATCCTCGTACGTTATACGCACCTGACAAACACGGCCCTCGCTTGATACAGTATCACTTGTCAGTACGTCGTTTTCTTCACCAGGTGGAATACGTTTGTTTGGCGCACGATACCACTCAATTTCGACAAACACCTCCGAGATGTATGTAATGGAGAGTTGAATAAGATTTTGAGTCATGAATTTAAGCGGCGTCGTCCACGGTCCCCACGCGACGCCGTAGTCGGCACACAGCAAGGCAATATACATCGTATTCGACACCAGTCCGGTGACGGTAAACGTAAAGTTCATGGGAGTTGTGGTCGATGTGACAACAGTATCCGTCGTATCCATAGTGGTTTTGTCATTATTGGCTTGGTTGTTTGTGTCATTGTCATGGTGAATATTGTTTTTGTTGTCAATGTAATAATCCATAAATTTCCCACTTTCGTGAATGATACGCAACTGGAAACCCTTCACAGGGGTTTTTTCATGCACTATCACATCCCCAAGTCCACGTGAGAGCTGTGAACGCACATGTGCCACCTGACGTTTCAGTTCGCACCACCCCTTGAGCCTCTCCAAAATCACATTGTACTCCAACTCCGGCAACTCCCTCTTCTTGTCCTCGAGATCTTTGGCTGACATGTGGCCAAATTCCTCGTTCAGAGAATGCAGCTGTGCCTCATCGTCTTCCATTTGCTGCATGAACGCGGCTGGTAGACGGTGCCAGTACAAGTTGATGTAATGCTCGCCAAAGCGGTTCTGGTGGAGTTCGATGGACTTCAGTGTTGTGATGCTCTCGCGCTGGCTCCATGGGCACCACTCACCCGCCGCATTGCGGGCACGCAGCTGCACTGAAAACGAAGCGCACGGCTCCAAATCCTTCACAACGACACTCGTGACATGTGAGCCCAACTGAACGTCGATAAGCGACGCATCCTCCGAGGGGAATTCGTCGTCTGCCACTACAGGTGCCGCACCATTCCCTGCAGCGGCGTCCCCCAACGTGTGGGTGGGGGTTTCCTCCTGGTTTTGTTGCCGACGCATTCTGCCGGCTGATTTCTTCGCGCTCTCTTGTCTCCGTCTCCTAGACGAGTGTGTCCCGCGTTGTTGCAACAACATGCGCTGGACTCCTGGAATGGACGGCATGCATCCCCCAACCTTCCCCATAAACTTGAAATGATAACCCGTCACCTCGGCATCCCCCAACACAACGTTCTCAATCCGCAGATGATGCAACGCATCCATGCGACGCGCGGCATTATGTTCCCGCCGCACCGCCAAATGATCACTCAAATATTTTCGCTCCACAGACTCCTCCATCCCTTGCGCACGTCGCTTCAACTCAAAGAGATCCTGTCGCTCACGCTCATCGCACCGCCGTTCCTCCTCGGCTCGGCGGCCCTCTAAAAGGGCATCGTACACCATGATATCCTGCGGGGCACGAAACCATCGAATCAACGTCATGGTTTCAGTGTAGTGTGACAGATCCACACACATTGGTGTGAGCGTCAGCAATGACTCGCGCCGCGACAGCATTGACCAATGTTTTTTCGCACTCTGTGAGCGAATGCACACGGAATAAATCTGGTTGTGTTTGAGTCCCCCGATGCGCGCCGACATCTGTTCTTTCGGCAACGTCAGGCACTGTTCCATGTCACATGTGATCCCATCCACGTACAATTCGTACCGATCAACGGAGTAGTCCCCAATTAATACGGTGGCAAAAAAATCATTGCTGCTTTCCACGGACAAATTGCTGCCCTTACTGTTGTCGTCGTTATTGTTGTTGATGCTTTCATCCCCTGTTGCCTCATTTTCATCGGTGACCTCCTCCACGACAAAATCCGCGTCCGGTTTCTTCTCTCTCCTGGGCCCTGTCTCTCCGTTGAGATTCCTGGAATCCGCACGTGACAGCGCCCACTCCGGTAGTGGACGGCTCCAGCTCACCACAAACGTGTCCTCATACACAGCCCGTACCTTTACCTCCAGGCGACTCTGCGACACAAACTTTGTGACGGCACTCCATGGACCCCAATACCTCTCCATCTGCGCGCGGATGCTCAGGGCGTAAATGGTGTTGCTTACAATATTGACCAAATGATACGAGGTCTCATTCGCCTCCAGTGGCACGACCGCATCCAGCGCCAAGGGGCCTTGATACTCCTTTTTTGCCATCTCGTCCAGTCGTACCGCACGCAATTCGTACGCGGTGACCTTCGCCACACCCGTCACAAGACTTATATCGGACGCGATGTCGGCTGGACGCTGGACGCGATGCCATCCAACAAGACAGTAATCCTCTCCAATCTCAATCGGAACCACCTTCATTGGATTTACGGTTTCCACCACCTGCATAGCAGAAAAGCATCCCCATGCGTTGGGCACAAATTCGCCTTGAGCGTTAATCATCTGCTCTCGAACCACAACCCGATAGCGTACACCAGGGGAAAGATTCCAGAGCCTTAAGGATGGCTGAGAGGTCTCATACACACGTGCACCATCCACAAGGGGCTCATCCTGTTCATCAAACGGTGTCTCTGTCGCAAGCGGTTCAATGTGCACCTGATAATTGTGAATATCATTTGCAGGTGGGAAACAAATGAAACCTTCCGGCAGCGTCAGTGTCGCAGGAGGTCTGTTCCATGTGACGTGAATAAATGTCTCCGTGACACTGTCGGCAGTGAGGGCGAGAAGTGGACATGTCACCAACTTGCGTGGTTCGCTCCAGTGGCCCCATGCACCTCCCTTGTCCTGGCCCCGCACAGAGACGGAGTAAGTGGCATACGGCAACAACGAGTCAATGACACATTGTAGCTCGTCCGCAGCAATACACAGTTCCGCAAAGTCCTCTGCCCCAGGCTGTCCTCCAAATACACGCTGTCCTTGGACACGCAGATGCCAATTTAGTACACCGTCATCACCATGTAGAAGTGTTTTTTCGTAGTAGTAGTACTCCTCCTCCTCCCCCTCCTCTTCCTCTTCCCCTTGTTCTTCTTCTTCATAGTCAAATTCATATTCTTCGCCATCCTCATCACCGTCATTCCTTTCCGCGATGTTGTGTGCTTCATTTTGGTAAGGGCCCTCTTGATCATTCGTCCTGTTGTTGGCAGAAACCCTCGCATCCGTGTCCGGCAACTCCATCCCGCTGGAGTTCTCCTCTTTAGAGGATCCATCGGCGCTATTGTTGCCACCGTTATAAATGCCCTCCGTCTCATTCATACCGACGGCTCCGCCAGAGCGATTTTCATCCGACGATAGAATGGAGTTGCGACGTCGACGACGGCCATGCCGGGCTCGGCGGCGACGTAATAATTCACGGCAGCGACCCCATTCCACCTCCACGAAGACTTCACCCACACTAATAATACGCAAATCCACCGCCTCAAGTGTCATAAAGTGCTTCGCATCACTCCAAAGACCCCACTCGTCGTACGTATCTTTGGCCGACACCTCGACAGAGTAAACGCTCGACAGATCGAGTGGCGAGAGAGTACAGGAGGTCTCACGAAACCCGATAAACTGTGATACCACCTCCATTCCATTTATATCTAACACCCGCACTTTATAGCCACTCACGGCACCATCTGCCTCCCGTACAACCGCATCGGTATCAGCCACCGTTTCACCCACCCATTTTCCACGTTTCCATGAAACCGTAACGTAATCTTCGCCAATGGCAGTCACTTCCAGTTCCAGTTTGGGCAATGTACGAAAAATGGCCTCATCGTTCCAGAAACCCCAAACACCCTCATACCCCTTGGCACAGAGCCATACACGGTACTCAGATGAAGGCTGCAGAGACTTGAGACGGAAGCTGCTGATGTATGGACTTAAGTCATACACGTAAGTCTCCTTGCTGCCCGCACGTTCCACCTTCAGTCGGAACTGCTGCACTACATCCTCTGATTCCACAACGGTGTTTACATCCCGTTCCCCAATAGAACTTGGCAAATGACGGCGCCACTCCACAATCGCAAAATGTTCACCCACATTTCCAAATGTCACACGAAGTCGAGGCTTTGTACGAAAAGACTGCGTAGACCAAATTCCCCACTCTTGGTTCTCAAAGGACTGCGCCCGCACCTGAAAATTGTACAAAGTATCCGGTTGTAGACCACGAAAGAAAAGAGTGTTGGTATCCATCTCCTTCGTATAATTAAAGTATCCGCCCCCAACAATGCTAATCTCATATGTACAAGGAATAACATCCACATTAAGGGCCGTATCATAATTCACAAAATTAGATACATCGGATTTACGCTTCCATGCAACCCAAACGGCATCTTCAGAAATATGTTGCACTGCAATATCTATACCAGGGATTGTGCGGACCTTTTCCTCTTCACTCCAAACACCCCATTCATAGTTGTCATTGTATGTCTGTACGGAAACGGCGTAGGTAGATGCAGGGGAAAGCGCATCAATCCGGAGTGTTTTCAAGGAATTATTCAATTCATATGTTCTTTGTAATGAACCACCAATCTCACGCACCTTCACACGAGATGCACTAATTGTGCCAAGCCCGCATTTTACAGCGGAAGGATTTTTAATTTGTGGAGGAATCCGTTGTGCACTTCGTTTCCAGTCCACCTTCAAAAACTTCTCCCCAATATCCGTGAACTCCACCTGCGTTGCCGGGACCGTCGCAAATAATAGTGAGGGTTGTGACCAAATTCCCCACTCCCCATTGACAAGCTTTGAGCGCACCGACACACTATACACCGTGTTAGAACGGAGGTTTGGAATGGTGTGATCGGTGTCGTCCGAAGCGCAAAGGATTTCTGTTTGATAAATCAGTCGATGGTCCGCTGCGTCAGGTGGCAGGGATGAATTTTGATGACGTGGCCTCGTGGTTCCCGCAGAGATGTGTGGTGTCGGGTTAAGAATAGGTGATGTGACACAGAGCATGAGATTTGGACGAAACTGACCAAACGCAATAATGCGATCATCGCTGGCACGGTTCCCATCATCCTCTGGGAGTCGCTTCTGTTGGTACGGCCGTTTAACGACAATACATGAAAACTCCTCAGAAATCAATTTGGTTTGAATTTCCAGCGTTTTCATTGTGAGGCACCACATTGGGGTACTCCACAGGCCCCACTCCTCATCATTGTAGTTGGCCTTCATCTCGACACAGTAATATGTGTCTGGTGTCATATTGGAGATGAGGTACGGGGAATCCCCATCGCCGAGAAACACCTCGGAGTGAATACCAGAGTTATTATACACACGCAAATGGTAGGAAGTGACAATACCTCGTCCAGTGGGATAATTTTTAGGGTTGGCCACCTTTCGACGTTCCCATGCGATGATGATGTAATCTTCCGCGACCTCAACAGCCCGTGTCACGATGGTGTCTCGTGTGAGAATATGCACGGGAGGACTCCAACGTCCCCAATCTCCCCCTTTACCACACACGCGAATCTGAATGGTGTACGCCGTGGCAGGGGAAAGGCCGTAAATCTTCAGCTCACGCAAATCCGCAGGGAGCGTGTGATCCTTCGAGTAAGGGGTGTCAACGCCATGAATGCGTAACTGCTGTCCAGTCACACTTAAGTCGCCGAGAAAGACGCCCTTGTCCACCACTGGATGGGCGTCACGGCTCCAGACAAGGTTGACGTAGTTCTCTCCAATGGTGAGGTTATTGACTGGAATCCGAAACTGTGGGTTCGTGCGGAAGCGCAGCGGATGGCTCCAAAGTCCCCATTTCCCGGTTGCGGTAGACGCACGTACAACGGCGACGTAATCTCGATCAGGAAGAAGGTCATTCATACGTAAAGATGTATGCTCACTTGTGACAATCTCGTACCGGGCAACCTCAGAGTTTCCCCCCATGTGATATCCGCTCAATGTACTCGGAATCGACTCTCCATCCTCGCTGCTACACACAAACACAGCGTAGCGGGAGACAAACGCATCGGCATTGACCAAACTTTCAATCGGACGGCAGTTGTTATCATTGCAGTTACCATCCTTCTTAACATTCTCATCATCAATGTTCTCCCGTTGCCACATGAGTCGTACAAAGTCCTCCCCAATCTCGTGAACAGACGTCACAACGGAAGCAAGAGTACGCAGCCTCACTTTACTCCACAAACCCCATTGATCCAGTTCATTACAGGCGCGGACAGATACAATATATGTTGTAGCCGGACGTAAATTTGTAATGGTGTAATTCGTTTGTAGCACCTGTTTGTGTACAATATAATCCTCACCTGTATCTACACAGCCCATGACTACTTCATACTTTAAATCTGGAAAAGTCTGTGTTGTCAAACAATTCAACGGCGCCGTATCAGAAACTCCACGACGCCAAACAATCTGAGCAAAATCCTCACCAATATCCAATACATGTAGGGCCAAATGTTGTAGCGTCTGTATTTGTATGGGTGCAGTAAAATCACCCCATCCCTCATACCCAGTGACACAATTGTGCTGCCAACGCCTGCATTTCACTTCATACACGGTGTTTGACTGCAATGATCCGACACGAAACCCAGGTTCATTCGGTTCACGTTTAAATTCTTGATCCAGCACAACAAAACGTTCATCCCCTTTACCAACCCGCATAACCATGACATTGAAATGTGAATCCGACACGGTATTGTTTTGGTCTTCCAGTGTAATGGTAAAAAAATCCTCGCCGCGTTCAAGAAAGGACAAGGACACTTTAAATTGTGTACGGAACCGTTGAGGTTCTGTCCATCGACCCCATTCACCTTGCAAGAAAGTCCGTATCGACATGCTATACTCCGTCCCGGCGGTAAGTCCTCTTACATGAATCACTTTGTCCTCCGCTCTTGGTCCAACCTGAATGATTTCTTGCTGCTTGTGCCGTGACGTAAAACTCTGGAGGCAAAACTCCACCCTGGACTCCTCGGCTTCCTCGTGTCCCCGCATCCACGTGAAGGAGAGAAATGTCTCACCGGAAGCAACAACGGAGAGCTCTGGAATTTCCGCCGTACGCACCTTACATGGCTCGGAGCGACAGCCCCATATTCCCTCAATGGTTAAACTACGTACATAGAAGGCGTACAGCGTGCCCGGTGACAATCCCTCCACACGGTACTCACGTTGTTGCTCTGGTAATTGCACCGTATTCGTTGTAGTATCTTCCCCTTCAAGGTAAACCTCGTAGAGATGGACAGTTGTTTCCGGAACGATGTACCCCACGGCGTCAACGGGACTCGGTCCCGGGTGCCAACTCACCTTGATAGCATCCTCACCCCGGCTAACAAGGGAGATGATGTTTCTTGATTTGGTGTATAAACGACCAACTTCCGTCCAGTTTTTCATGGTGTTGATAAGCGTCTTGTACCGAATCATGACAATGTAGGCGGCACCAGGACGCAACCCACGAACGGTGTACGTCCGTACTCCGACCGCAAAGCGATCGCAAAATTCCTGTACCATTTCATCCTCACGCATAATACGTAGCTCCAAGTCTAAAATATCTGCAATGGCTTGCGTCGCCTGAATATCCCTCTCCTCAATGATGTGGGACGTGTCACGCGGGGGACGATTCCACTGCACCCGCACGTAGTCCTCGCCAATTTCCTTCACTTGGCCCAGTACGGCATGCAAGGTGGCGGTGCGCACGGTGTCTGACCAGGCGCTCCACGTCAAAGTGTCCGCCAGAAACACACGAACACGCGCGAGGTAAAACCGACCAGCCCTCAACTTCACTACTTTGCGTGGCTTCTCAATCGACATCTCCTCGTCAAAGCACAACTCGGGACTACCGTCAAAATCCTCCAGGTCAATGTGCAGATTCCACTTCGTGACGGCGGCAACGTCATTGGCGAGATGACTGCTGTCAAACTCAAGCCCAAACTCACCAAAGAGTTCCCCCATGCGGAGGACAACGGCGTGGCAGACGATGTTCTCCTCCTGCGGCATGTTGTCCGTAATAAATTGACGCCACCGTCTTCTATTTGAGCTCCGACTCCCTTTTCTTCCTAATTCCTCTCGCCGGTAACGGATCTCGGCCCACGTATACCCGCCTGCCTGCCTGCCTGTATGCGTATGCCTGTTTCTTCCTCTCTCTCGCTTTCTCCTCCCTCCCACACCCCAACGCAAAGTAGAATGGGGCAAAAAAAAAGAAAAAAGAGAAAAAAGAAGTATTCGCCACGCCATCATCAGAAAAAAAAAGTAGGAAAAAAAAAAAAAAACATCGCAGCGGCAGCCACACATCAAAGGAGAAATAACAATTCACAATTAAATAATAATAAAAGGGAAAAAAAAGCGATGCCCGTCGCACACATCCCACAGACAGACAGACAGACAGACATCGGCTCACCACCACCACCGTCACACGCACTGCCAGCAGCGGCGGGTGCATGGGCGCTGAAGTCGCAGAAACAAAAAAAAAAAAAAGAAGCACACACACACAAGAACAGAAAAACAGAAGAAAAAAAAAAAGGGTGATAATAAAAAAAAAATTTGGAAAAATAACAACAATACGTAATGAGGCAAATCGTAAAAAAAAAAAAAAAAAAAAAAAATTTTCTCTCATGCAAATCCAAATTCATAAACATGCCGCAAACAAACCTCCAACTTCTCGCGCAAAACGGCGACGGAAGGGTACGGGTGTAGCAGCAACGAGATGGGTGAGCAGGTGTGGGCCGTTGGAATCGCAATGGGGTCATCGCCACATGCAACCTGCACCTTTTCTGGTAATGGAATACGCCGCTGCCCGCTACAAAAGAGCAAAAACTGCGAACGCCTCTGTTGTGGCCAGGCATGCACAACCTCCTTCAGCATATGGCAGAGCTCCTCTGACAGAAGGGAAAGGTCCAGGGAGGAGATGACATCCTCCGCCGTGGCGCAGGAGTTTCCACACACGCGTTGTTGCAAATCGTCCCAGCGGATGAGCTGCAGTGAAGAGGCTGGCAAAACAAACGTGATGCCAGAAAGCATAGCGAGAAGCAATTCATCGTACTGATGAAGCAGCGCCCGCTCCGCCTCCTTTCGACGTTGCGCCACAGTAACGCTCTCCTCATGCCCATCGGTGGGAAAAATACTGGCCATATCCGCGGTGCTACGCGTGGGTGTCACGACAGGATACCCGCGGGTGGAGCGCACCATCCCCATGGTGTCAGTCACACTTTCGCCGCTCCACTCAATTCCAGGGATCGAGTAGAAAAATTCGTCGTTAAGAATAAATTCATCATCATTCAAAGCCCCACGTACGGTGTCATCAATATCCGCATGATAATCCTCAATGGTGAGATTGTCGAAGGTGAGAAACTTCCACAACAGACGCGGGAACGTGAAGGAGAACATTAAGTACCCACTCATCGTCGCATTGCCAATTAACTTTCCGAGCCATGTAAAGACTTCTACAAACAGGAGACGATGCTCAGGGTTCTCTCGGTAAAAGTCCATGTTTGGCACCACCCCCGCCATTGTCGTGTGGCCTGTCAGTCGAAAAAAGGGCAGCAGCGGATCCACACGACGGCCGTCGTCCTCTTCACGGTAATTTAACTCATCGCACATCATTGTCACCACAGAGCGTGTCACGCCCCCCGCATCGTCTGCCACCTCCCCCGCCAGACTAATAACAAACATAACGGCATCTAGATAGATGTCAGCATCCCTTGTCTGACGAAAAAGCTGCCCGGTTATGGAACCTTCAAATCGTGTCATAAAATCCAGACTTTCACTGCTCTGCGCCATCGCCTTGGCGCGG
The DNA here is from genome assembly GCF_000209065.1 of Trypanosoma cruzi. Classification (NCBI taxonomy): domain Eukaryota; phylum Euglenozoa; class Kinetoplastea; order Trypanosomatida; family Trypanosomatidae; genus Trypanosoma; species Trypanosoma cruzi. The sequence continues at coordinate 60,919 of NW_001849504.1, forward strand.
TTGAGATCAATCAAAACCTCGCGATGGTGCCTCAATTTGCTGCGAATTAGTCGGCGCTCAATTTGTCGCTCTACAATTGCCCAACGTGCACTAAAAAACAACAATTGGCGTGTCTTTTGATATCGTCGCATTAAATAAGGGGAGTTCCGCAGAATGTCATGGCTCTTTGCCACACTGATAGCCAAAGAGTTGATGGAGCGCAGGTGTTGAAAGTAAGGCCGCAGCCCCTCCAGCGTGTCTTCCGCCATCTCCTCACAGAGAAGCGGGTACTGCGTGATCACTTCCTGGGCACGATCAAACCATGCGCTTGTATCCAGTAAAGAATCCAATGTGAAGCCGCAATTGACAATGTCATTGCCGAGACTACATAGTTGCGCGTAGAACTCATACGACTGCGGCTTGACGTGACTTTCCCGTCGTGCCATTTCATGAGAAAAGGGACTGAAGTCTTCATACCCATCGGGTTTAAATTGTGTATGGCCAAGTCGCACCACAACTCCAAGTGGCTCAACAGAGGCGCTGACAAATGGATATATCGCTTCCCCCTTTCCCTGCGTCGAGACGGCAACCCACATAAGTTGCTCACCATTCACACTCCAGCACATCATCATCGCATCAAGATCCAGCAGCGCTCCAATGACATCACTGCCAACAATTGGGCGTGGAGTAGAAATCGCCTGCTCACCCGTAAGTACCCGCAGTCGATCTTGGCAGTTAAACCCCCATGAATGAATATCACTTCCAACATGTTGTCCACTACTAAGTACCTCATGCTGCATCGTACCCCACCCCATTATAATCGTCTTGCTTCGATCATTACTAAAGTTGGCTGGGATCACCAACTCATAGTAGTACCGACCGCCTTTGCTTGCAAAGACCCCAACACTACCACGCACCTGTCCCACAATGAGCTCACCGCCTTCCCCCATCCGTGTGTCTGGCAGCTCTACAAGATAGGGAAAGATATCCGGCGATGGTTCATCAAAAATGGCGGGAAGTCTCTCCCGTCGTTCCATCCGTTCCACAGCCTCAATCAACCAACTGGTAGAAATCACATTTGTCCCGCTAGACACATCCACACCCCGAAGCGATGCGTGCACCATAAGTCGTTGCTGCTCCGCCACAACAGGGGTGATCGCTACCACATCGCGGAGAGAATTTGCATTCAGTCGCTGTCCAGATGACTCCTCTATTAACGCATTGAGCGCGGCGTAGCAAGCCTCCCGCACAGCACGATCGCCGCTACCTCTCATAGCATTCACGCAAAGAGCATAAAGCAAGTAATGTCGCTGCGTTTGTAGAGTGGGGTGGCTGTTCATCAGAACACGAGAAATAGAAGAAAGGGATCGGATCACCTGCTCACTGCTCGTGCCCGCAAGCAAAACACGCAGGGAAAAAGAAAAAATTCCACGTGCAGCCTCACTCGGGATCTTCTCAAGTCCAGTCAACCAACTGTCATCCAAAACACGAAGCCGTCGCAACAAATCCATGTTTGCAAGTTGCTCCGGGGCAAGATCTGGCCCCCAACGGCAAACAATGCAACTGCAAAAGAAAAGGACAGCAGAAACCACTCCACGGGAATGTTCGCGTCCTTGTTCTTGTTCTTGTTCTTGTTCTTGTGCGTGTTCTTGTTCCTGCTGCTGCTGCTGCTGCTGCTGCAAGGCCGATGAGGAGTTTGATGCGTCCGTTCCAGTCGTACGGACCTGCACAAGCGGCGGGACGTACCGCGAAAGATCACTTGCACCTGGCGACGCCAACTCCGCAGCCTGTTTCATCGCTTCCAGTGAATAAGTATCGTTTTTCAAACTTGAGTACACAGTGATGTTGTCACCTAAAATAATCACCCAATCCATCGTGTCGCCGGCACCTACAAGTGTTGCCTCAATGAGACCGGTGTATTTCTCCTCCGGCAGCCACCGGGAGGCGCGTTGGCAATGCTCACAGTAAAAGTGGCAAACAAAATCATCAAATGTGGTGTATTCCCGATGCTCACCGCAGCCCTCACAATACGCCAGTTTCTTCTCAACTCTGGAGTCCGTCTCTGTGGCGCCCATGCGTTGATGTCCACAGGTTGTGCAAATGTTATTGTTTTTCGAATTAAAAGCGTAGCCGCACAGGAGGCATGTCCACGTCGCGCCAGGACGAGCGGTTGTACACATGGCACACCGAGTGGAATCAGCCAAATTGATGAATGTACATAATTCACACGCCCACTCCTCATCCATCTGAGAACGGGTGGTGAAGTTTTCGGCGCACTTGTACGCACAACTTCCTCGTATAATTTGATTGGAAACATATTTTGCGGAGAACGTAAAAATACCACGCGGCTCCTCACCCTCACCCTCTATTTCTCCATGAGGACCCATGCGAATTGTCACGCAAAAATGCATTTTGGGAAGATACCACTCACATATAAAACCCGTAAATGGCGATGGCACACCCAAGCGCTGCAACACGCAATGCAGGGTAAAACAAGGACTGTATGGGGTGACATGTGTTTCCGATGTGCAGTTGCCCCACTCCTTGTCGCAGGTGGGGCAACGCAAACATATATCATATATCCCTCCTTCGGTCTCATTATTATCCATGTCGTGGTCTCGTTCCATCGCAACGTCGTTGGTTTCCGCGTCGTGGGGAATAGAAATCCAAAGCTCATCATCGTCAGGGAGTAACATCAACTCATTCCAAGCCTCCAATAAAATATACTGCCCCTCAGAAGAAATGGCATCCGGTACCCCCAAAACACGTATAAGCTGAATCAACAAAGCCCGAAGCGCCTCCACATCGTATGAAAACAAAGGCATCAACTCCATCTCCGACAGCAGTCGAAGAGCGCAAAGAAACATCTTGGTTGGTCGAATGTGTACACCGTCGCATCCTTCCGAATTCGTAGTAAAACTAATGGAGGTAGAAACAATACGCATAAGTTCATCCAAAACCATTGTGGCGGGCAAGTCATTACTAATGACCACATTATAATTGGGCTCCAACGCCGCTGCCAGCACCATCATACTCTTCGTGGTTCCCTCCACAACCACCTCTGCGTTGGATCCTAGCTGCCGTACAAGCCGTACCACACGAGACCCCTTTAACTCACCGCGTGGAGGATTTCGGTACCAAAAACACATCTCATCTCCATCCGCGCCAAGAACTTGCAGTGCCACAACATCATTTGCCTTCAGCATCTCGTTCAGTCGCGGTATAAGCTCCGTTCCCCAATGATATAACATGGCACGCATCGCAAAACGGGCACGAATGCCAATTTCTCGGGGAGTATATAAAAAAAGGGCCGACGCGTCCTTATTAAAGAGTTCGACAAATGGAAAAAGAACTTTCACCATGGACGGGATATTCGTGTAAAGAGTCCCAAGTGACAATCCATTGCGTTCAAACGAAATGCAACGCAATTTTGTATGCACAATCACCGTGATAACATCGCCAGATCCAAAGATAATGTTTTCCTCATTAGACATCCAATTTTTCGCATGACGTGGTAACTCCGACCGCGCCGAGGGAGATGAAACGTCGGTAAAGTAATCCGTAATGGCATACGTGTATACGATGCTCTGCCAGTCACCAGGATAACTTGACAGGGTCGTCACCGAAGACATCGGATATGGACACGCCAGGCCAACGTAGTAGAATCGACCCAGTGTGTCACAGGCAAAACCCCGTTGAAGACGAACGGAAAAAGTCACCACCTCACCCAACGAACCGTCCAATGGAATGCCCTGCGAGGCAAAAGAAGTCGTATTCCGCATCGCACGCGAGGTGCTGTGGGATGCCGACACGGACTTAAGGCGTCGGCCACCAGAAAACACGGTGAGTTCCGCCGCGGCACTCTTCACAGTAAAGACCGGATTGTATGCCAACTCTGTCACGTGTCGTGAAAGGGATCGGCAGCAATCCCACAACTGAAGCGGGTTGTAGGTGCCAAGGCCAATCCCACGATGCGGATCACATAATATCGAGCAGGCAATCGTCAGTGCCGCACACCTCTCCCGTTCGCCAACATCTTCGCAGCAAACCACCCTTGACAGCGTTGACAACATTTCTACAGGGGACGATGAGCACCGAATGGCGGTGCGTATCATTGTAATATAATCCATTAGGAAACGGTGATAGACGAACGACGCGGCATTCCGCTTAACACGTTCCGTGGCATCATTGATCTGCGACAAGGGCGGGAGGCGCTTGATGGATTCGATCAGGCTTTCCACATTCTGCCTCAATGGGTTACAGCAATCATCCACAAATCCTCGCCAGACTTCCTCCGTGTGTGGGACAAATGTTCGAGCACCTGAATTGGCCGGACAAGCCGCCTGCAACGAAGCGCTCGCAGCACCGCCCTGACGACGGAATTGCGTCACACGTCTTGCGCAAAATGATATGAGATAAAAGAAAACATTTGTCGCAAACACTGAAATGCTGTGACGTGTCGGCAACGCATTAACAACCGCATCATTGTTGCCGCAAACCACCGTCGAGGCCCCAAGAGACATCCCCTTGTAGGGTCGGAAGCAGACACGAAAACTGGAACTGCGCAGAGTTGAGACATCCGTCACGCCTGCAACAAGAAAAAGTTGATGTCTTGGTGCCGGAAATTCCAATATTCGAATGCCATTTAAAAGTATCCTCAACACCCGTGTAGATGTCTTCGGCTTGAAGGAAAAAGAAAAGGCAAGTGCATCACCTTGAAAAATTGGCGGCAATGAAACTTGGGAGCCGTTGTGATGCAATGTCCCTTCGTTTGGAAAAAAGTAAAACCCATTTGGGTCATCCTTCATACTGTATGCAGTAAGCCCACTTGGCTGCTTCGTCGTCAATGCGACAATGAGGTCGCGTGATGGCATACTCAATAGCTCCACCTCTGCCACGCAAAAAGTTGAGGGGGAAAGCGGGGAACCGTTCACCAATGGCACCGACGTCGATGATGACGCAGAAAATATGTGGGATGTTGACACCTGTGACCCGGGTGTGTAAAGCGGGACGACGGTTGAACAAAAACGGTCCCGTCCAGTCGGCACCCACACGCCAATCCCACGCTCACTGGCACCGGTCATCGTCATCCCAATAAACGGCTGATCCGCATGGCCAGTAGCACCGCTGTTGCTGTGATCTGCAATGGAGTCGTTTACAAGGGCTCGGAGTGCCTCCAACATGCTGCCCTCCTCCCTCTCGCTCACTTTAAACGAAGCAGACCGGCTAAGGTCGGTAAAATTAGGAAGAAGTCCCTCCACCTGACTGGCAATTTTACGCCAAACAAAGTCAATATCCCGTGCATCCAGCGGAGATGCGAGTAGTGACAGAGTGACGAGAGCAAAAGGGCCAAAGTCATCCGCATCCCATAAAAAACGATGCGGTCCGTGCCTCTCCCGTTCCCCCTCCGGCAGCGACATGATACGATGAAGTGCCCCGAATACACTCGTCAGTAATCGATGCACCAACTCACGAATTTCCTCTTCCAAGGATTCCCCGCAGCCCTGAAAGTGCGACAGGTAGTGAGTCCCCTCACACACCATAAAATCCTGCAATAAAGAGACCAAATAAAACATACCCTTTGGCACGAAATTCTCTTTTGCGCGTAGTAAGAGGGAGAGCGCAAGAACACAAAGTTCTGCCCGTGCACGTTGGGTCGACAACATAGTCCGCACCTCACCCACCGAAATGTTAGATGTTAAAAAAGCAATGGTCCCCTCCACAATCTGCGGCATTGATAAATGACACGGCGCGACGTGTTCAAGAACAAACGTGGCCAGTTCAGTGGCGCCCGGATTTCTCCCCAAAGAACTACTCGCAAGACTAACGCGTTTCACAGCATCTTGCCATATGCGTGACTCCCAGGACAATTGATCGACTTCATGGTTGGCAAGAAACATGCCAATCAGGCTAAGCGCCGCCCGCACACCTCGTGCATCGCTTTGGCGACACGTTACACGCCTTCGTAAAATGTCCTCATCCAGCGTCAAAAGTTCCATCACAAACGTCGGTAATGCGTTCGTCCGCGGCTGAGAAAGCAGCCCATTACGGAACAGTACCAAGGACTCCTCCCGCATGCGACCGTCACCTGACGTAAATCCGTTTCGCACCCTCTGTAAAAGAGATTCCGCCACTAGCAATTGGGTGCCACTCAACGCGTTCCACAGTTCAACGACCCATCTTCCATCCACCTCAAGACTTGTTTCTACTCGAACTTCTGCCTGTAAACGAGGATGTGCAGAACCTTCCGAACTCCGCTTGTATCGCAGCATGGCATCGCAACCGCCAATAAGTTCGTGTGTTTCGCCATCAAGTGGTTCAAACCAAACAGGTTTTATGGGCTGTACATCGTCGTTTTCAGTGACCTCCGCCTCCCTCTCCTCCATAGCACCAGCAGGACCATCACCAGCAGCAGCGCTACCAGTGGCGCAGGGGGCAGCGATGGAGGCTCTTGGAAGCAACACCAGCTGCACGCCCTCGCAATAGGAAGCCCGACGAACGTATACGCTCACTTTTCGGGCCAATGGAGCCATTAGAAACATATCGGTTACCATCGTGGACGCAATGGCATTATGCCCATAATCCGCCTTGTGTGTTCGCTCTCGTAACATTTGATCGCCCAGGAGCATTCCCCACCTTGTCAATAGCGGCGGCAGAGACGTGTGCGGCTGTGGCGATCGGCCGCCTGTCTCCTCCTCCTCCTCCTGTTCCTCATCCTCATTCTCGTCCACATCCTTCTCCATCATACTCTCCCCCAATGAAAGATTATACCTCGTGACAAATGTGGCCTTGGAAAGAGACTCACTACTGAGACCACGCCCACGGGATGGGAATCGCACCGTTTCGAGCAATTTTCCCACAGTCACCATATCGGTGTTGTTGAACTTTGTACAGCGGACAATATCAATAATGGGCAGCAGGACACCAAAAGCAAATATACCAAACTCTCCAGTGGTCTCCGTTGCGGCGTTCCAACGCTCCAACACCTCTCGCAAAATAAAAAGAAATACCTGGGCACCACGCTTGTGGTGTTGTGCATGCACGGATACATAAGCTGCATTTGAGACAAGTTGCTTTTGGTATTCGTTGTGCGGTAAAAACGTCATATCCACCATCTCCCGCACCCTCTCTGACAACCACCTCTCATCCTCCTGACCACTAAGATACGGAAGAACCCAGTCCATGGGCGCAACCCTTCGTTTATCGACGTATATGCGAGCTTTACCAGGGGAAACCTCATCCGTTGAGGAGCCATCGAATGATCCACGATGAGACTTCAGGCCCGTCGCCTCAACACCCCCAAGTGGTGCCCTCTCTTCGGTTGCCAAATTCTGTGGAGCCAACGCAGAGGCAGCAGGCGACAAGGAATCTGCCGACTGGCCAGAAGGAATAACAGCACTCGTGGTCAACATGGCATGCAAGGCCTTCTGAAAAAGCGCCGTACGCAACGTGTGGCACGATAACTGACCCCACCACAACTGCATCCGAAAAAAGCGAATGGTTTCGGTGGCAGTGGCGACAATGACACGGGCAAGCTGTGCGTCGTCAGCGTCTGTCTGAGAGAAGGGTGGCACCCTGAAAGGTTTGCCTAAATTCTCACCCTCCCTGCAGCACAGCAAAGGCCATGCCAATTGACAGAGGCGATCAAGCGGCACACTCATGATGTCGCCGATGGGGCAATCCATCTCCTCCACGGCGGTAAACTTGTGACGGCGGTGGCCCTGCTGCGGGCGCCCCACCCCCTCCAGAGACAACTGTTCTGCAAGCATGTGCGGCACAAGAGACACAGGCGGAATTGGCACTCGCCCCCACCACCACCACCACCACCACAGAGAAAAGAGAAAACAAGAGGGAAAACAAAAAAAAAAAAAAAACGCCTTCTTGACCCCTATTTCTTTTCCTCCCCACACTTTTACTGACGCGTACTTCCTCCTGTGCGAAAGACTCTTTCGTTTTGCTTTTGTTCCCACCGATTTCTTTGTTCCACCAGCAACCCCTTTTTTTGTTGTTTTTTCTTGTGTGTTTGTGTGTGTGTTGCTGGTTTGTTTTGCTGTTCTTTTGTATTCCTAACTTCCCCCTCGCACGTCTCCTCGCCCCTCACCACTCAACCACTGCAGTTGCCGAGCGCCGCTGAATCGAATTGACTCGTCCCTCGTCGGAGAGACGCACGCACAAAAGTCAAAATATTTAAAATATATATATATGTATATATATTTCCTCAGCCAAAAAAAAACACTGCCGCAAAACAAAAAGGAGAAAAGAAAAGAATATTCACAGAGAGTTTTTTCTTTTTTTTTTTTTTTCTTTTCTTTTTTTTTTTTTTTTTACGTCCTGTTTGTTGTTGGTTTTGTCTCTCCCCCCCTTCCCTTTTTTTTTTTTTTACCCCCTTTTTTTTGGGTTCCTTGACGCCCGCAGGGAACATGTGTGCGTGTGTGTGTAAATAAAGAAGAAAAAAAGAGAAAAAAGAAAGAAAATGAAATGCAACAAAAAAAAAAAAAAAAAACACGCCGCACGGGACGATGTAATCCTCCGTTGGGTTCCGCTCACAAAACCTGCACACGTGGACGGAAGCCTGAGCATCAAAAAAGGATGAGAGAGAGAGAGAAAAAAGAAAAAAAAAAAAAAAAAACAGCGTCAATTCACTGGCACACACACACACGCTCCTCTGTTTACATAAAATCACACCAGAGCACCTCCCTTTTCCCCTTTTCCCCCCTATCGCTGAGGAAAAAATGACTCACGCACGGTGCCAACGTCGTGGCGTCCCACAAACGCAAACGCGGACGCAGAAAAGAGCGACGACGCGCCATGAAATCAATGGCGTCACATTTTCCTCCTGCCGCCAACAAAAACAACAACACAAAAAAAAAAAAGCCTCACTGAGGCGTCTTTCCATCCCCGCCGCGGCAACCATCACATTATAGGCGCGTGGTTCGGTTACAAGTCCTTGCAACTTCTCCCAGACACCGTTGGAGTTAAAAAGGAGAAAAATAAAAAAGTCCGGCGCAACAACAAAAAAATACGGGACGCGGAGTCACAAATGTTGCGTTCATCCCACCACCACCACCACCACCACGACCAACAACACCACGGATGAAAGACGCTCGTGACGGTCCATCACAACCGCACCGCACCGTTTCCCCTTCTTTGTGCACATGTATGTGCCGGCGTATGTTGCCCCCCTCACTTCCCACAGCCATGAAGAGGGGTAAGAAGTCGTCAGGGCCATCGCCGCCAGAAAAGCAGGCAGACACACACAATAATAATAAAAGAAGGAAAAAAGCCAAACCGCTGAAATTTCGAATGCAAAAAAAGAGGGACGAAGAACAAATAAATTTGACGCAAACGCACAAATGCCCAGAAGGCGAAAGCGATCAGTGATAGAAATGCAAGTAAAAAAACTACAAAAGAAAAAACAAGAAAAAAAAAAAAAAAAGAGAAAAGTCCCAACACACAGGCAAAGATGAAGTGTACAAATTCCCCTGACGTCAAATGAGCCATCATCATCATCGTCAACAGCAGCAAAAAAGCAACCTGCAATGGACAATTCCCCCCTCCCCCCATTTTCTTCCCCTTTCTCCTCAAGAACAAAGCGGCCATCATCATCATCATCATCGTTCACATTCATCGAGCCTCGCTTTGGATGGGCTGGACTCATGTTGTCCCTTCGCCTAGCAGAGAGAGTTGACGAAGAGCCTTATTGCCGGTCAGCAAAGCAGTGCACCCGTAACTCACCACGTTTCGTGGGTGCGCGGCCTCCCACGTTTTGAGGTCATCGTACTCCGCGACGCAGCCACCGCCGATGGTAAAAACAATCACCTGCGAAAAGTGTGTATCCGCCAAATCAAGTGGTTTCTTTGTCCGTGGGTCGTACCCAACGACAGTCTCCAGAAGTTTTGCGCGAAGCGTACTGCCCCCACCCATGGTTCGGGCAGCGGTGCCACCTTTCGGGGATGCCGTCGGATCCTGCAAGAGCGCATCCACAAGTTTCGTAAGCGGCAACTCCGACTTTGCGTTGGCACCAAGCGTGTTGGCAATGTTTTTGGCTAACGTCTGGGCCAAACCCCAAGCAAAGCCCTGCGCAGCACTTGACTCTTCCGTGGTAGAACTTACCGCATTCAACGACCAATTTCGTAGGTGCTTGATGTACGCCAGGGCAGGAAAGGGCGTTTCTTCAAATGCCGAAGCGCATCTTTGCAGCAGCGACTCATACTCCCCCTCTGTGTCTAGCAAGTATGCAATCAGGTACAGCCTTTGACGGTCCTCAACAGTACCTAAGCCTGTTAAGAGAAGTTTTTCAAACTCCTCCTTGTCAAGACCTTCACGTTTAATGATTCCCAATTCAACACCGTGAAACCGGTCGAGATGACTCTTGCGAATGTGGTGCAAAAAGCTGTAGGCCATTTTAGTGTGAGCATCTAACATTCGCTTCTTCTCCCCAAGCTTTGGAGCGCTTGCCAAGAGTCTTGACATGGCGTTGGCATCCGTATCATCCTCTCCAGCGCATGCGGTCTCTGAAAGAGCCGCGTACTCCTCACGATACTGCCTCAATGCTGCCTCAATATTTCCCCCAACTGCACTGAAGTCCTGAATGGCGTTTGCCTCATAAAACTCGTCTCTGTCAGGGTCAATCTCAAAGGCAGACTCCTTCCCATCCTCCTCACGCACACAGACCTTATTGAGATGCATGTCCCCCAATTCTACCAACAGCCCACGATATGAAAAAGGATGATGCAGCACCGTTGCAAGATCACTGGAACGATCAACAATAAGCAACAGAGGTCGAGAAAGCACCGTGGAAGCAGCCGGTACCAGCGTGCGTTCATTAATATGATCATTAAGACAAACAGACAGCCGTCGCGCGACTTCTTCAGCTGCTCCAGTTTTACTATGCGCAATAACGGGAAGGACCTGTTGAGACAGAAGAACGTGAGATACGCCTAATACAATGGCATTTAAATGTGCCTCCACTTCATCATCCCTCACATGACGACTGTTTAATGTCACCAGAGAGTCTTCCTGCATCAATACAAAAAGATCATCCTCCAACGCGACGTAATTAAGTGTTCGGTCAAACACATGGATATGCTGAATACTTTGGAGTTTGCCCCGATTAAGGTTCTCCGCAAGCATCTCCAATCCACGTCGTGTTATCTGAGAGCTGAAGTTAACGTAAACCCACTCGTAAAGCTCATTCACCGCATCACTAGCAATGGTGCGAATATTCTCTTCAGTAGGAGAGCAAAAATAAATGGCAGGGGCGCCGGGTACGGGATCGCGTTTGGAGTTAATGTGCATATGCAGCGTGATCCCCAACTCTCGCAGGTCCCCAACCCTTAGCAGAGGGGCAATAACGTCACGCCCAATGTCGTCATATATGAGAAGACGCCATACCGTGAGCTCAGTGACTTCCCCTCCATTGGCCCGCGATACCACGGACGGTCCTCCTGCCTGCGTCAGTGGGACGGCTGAGGCAATCATCGCCCGTATTACTTCCTTTTGCCGCTGGCGTAAGAAATGCTTCTTCTGCCCTAACATTACTCTCTCACCGCTGAAATGTCCCGTTGTTTCAAGTACTTCTTGTTTTTGTTGTTTTGTTTTCGTCTTTATGTTTGTTTTCCTCCCTTTTTTTTTTTTTTCCTACTTGTTTGTTTGTTAGTTTCTTTTATTGTTTCTTTTATTGTTCTTGCTTTTTTCCCTTGCGGATGTGTAGAAGGAGACAGGGGGAAAAAAAAAAAAAGAAAAAAAAAGAGGCAAGCGTGTATCACACCGTGGCTTCCCTTTCGTCTCCCCCGCGGCCGGTGGGAGAACAACAAAATAAAATAAAATAAACAAAAGAAATCCATTTTTTATCTTCTTTGTATCCTCTGTTGCACGTCATGTTTCTCTCCGTGAAAGAAAATAGAGAAGCCCCTCAAAGACACGAACAGTTGTTTGTCCCATTTTCATGTTGTCTTTGTTTGTTTGCTCCCTTTTCCCTAAAACCTCAGTCATTACTCCCCCTGATCTTTGCAGGCAGAAGCATGAGCATGAAGTCCCTTTGGAAATGCAATCTCCCAGTACACGGATGGTGTACACGCCACCTGAACACCTTCATGGCCCCTCACGTACATTGCGGCATCCGCTGCATAATCGTCTTGACGTCGGCGGTGGCTGCGCACATAACCACGGGGTTTTTCTTCATGTAAAACCGCATCTACCGTCGTGGCTGTTGGCGTCGCACTCGAGGAAATACACGGTATGGTCGCCAGGATGTCCGTGGCAGTAATGATGACTTCAGCGCCTGCATCATTTTTACGCACCTCAGCACGACTTCGGCGACGACAAGAACCTTCCGTCACACATGCTTGTCGTGGGCGCTTGGATGCAGCAATGGGAAAGAACTCATCCAACTCACGTCGCATGGGTGATGGTGTGGTAGAACTCCGTTTTTCACCCTCCGCCTCTCGTAGTGGCTCTACGGAGGACATATCCTGCGAGCTCGCCTGAGAGGCTGGCAGCGGTGATCCCTCCATCCGTGCCTTTTGTTCGGAACCATCCACGGTCACTAACTGCGGTGCAGAAGGCGTGTCGGCCAGCACCTCCTCGTCCACCCACTTGTTCTCCTCCTCGGGCTGCGGCGCATTTAACGAAAATTCATGTAAAGAGGGAGAAATTTCACCGCCCATCAGAAGTTCTGTCAGGTGCTCCAATTGTTCCGCACGGGCGTTGATGGCAATTTCCTCCTCCCGCAAAGCACGCACCTGCGCAGCGTGCCGCTTTATGATGCGGGTGATGCAGGACACAATGTCGTTATTCACCCCCGCAAGGAGCTCCATCCCACACACACACACACACACTTCGTCCACAAAAAAAGAGAGTAAAATAGAAAAAGGAGAAACAACAGTGCAAAAGCATGAGTAGAACCATTCATTTCACACTCAACAACTAAACCCACGTGAAAGGAAAGCTATCGCCGTGAAAAACAAAAGCAAAAGAAATGGTAATGCGGTGGCACACAAAAAAAAAAGGTCAAACTTACTTTAAAAATCAGTAAACAACAAAACTGAAATGTCGCCTAAAGCTTCACAGCGTAGACACGCCTGGGGAACTTTCGGGCCATACGAAGCTGACGGCGAGTCTTGCGGTTCTTCTCATTGTCCTTCAGCGCAAGACGACGGCGACGGGTCAACTTCGGGCGAAGAGCCTTGGGCATTGCCAGGCGCAGCCTCCTGCCTGCGTAGACCTTGCGGAGGCTCTCGCGCTGGTTCCGGTTCAGCACCGTCAGAATGCGGGCAATGCTCTTGCGAATCAGACGGATGCGTCCAAGGCGGGTACCCGCGCTGTTCAGCTGCTGCGCCACACGAAGCTGCGAGAGCTCCTTCTTAAACTCCATGAGCTGCTTCAACAGCTCATCCTTGCTCTTATCGCGCAGATCGCGGATCTTGACGTGGTGCGACATCGCTGAGGACCATTGAATCAATAGGAAGAAGGAAAAAGAAACAGAAGAGAAGAAAATAATAAAAAAATAATAATAATTGATGCCACAAGGTAAAAACATGTAGAGCAAACACATCGGTTGTTGTTCATTTAATGCCAATGCCAGCAGCTTTTTTGTAAAAATGACATTTAAATCAAGAAAGCAACAAAAAAGAAATGGTAATGCGGTGGCACACACAAAAAAAAAAAATAACACGCATCCCGCACCATCCCACAAAAGCCAAGCAACATGCCCACAAACACACATATATGAGCATATGTCGCCTAAAGCTTCACAGCGTAGACACGCCTGGGGAACTTTCGGGCCATACGAAGCTGACGGCGAGTCTTACGGTTCTTCTCATTGTCCTTCAGCGCAAGACGACGGCGACGGGTCAACTTCGGGCGAAGAGCCTTGGGCATTGCCAGGCGCAGCCTCCTGCCTGCGTAGACCTTGCGGAGGCTCTCGCGCTGGTTCCGGTTCAGCACCGTCAGAATGCGGGCAATGCTCTTGCGAATCAGACGGATGCGTCCAAGGCGGGTACCCGCGCTGTTCAGCTGCTGCGCCACACGAAGCTGCGAGAGCTCCTTCTTAAACTCCATGAGCTGCTTCAACAGCTCATCCTTGCTCTTATCGCGCAGATCGCGGATCTTGACGTGGTGCGACATCGCTGAGGACCGTGTGCCTTAAATTCACGCAAAAACCTTCATAACAGAAAAGGGGGGAACAAATAAAAATAAAAATAAGGGAAAACATTCACAATAACTATTACAAGAATACCACAGCACATAAATATGCCACAATAATCCCGCTAAAACACACCAATAAATAACCCCCGTCGTCGAGATATCTGCTTCGATCCTCTCACAATTATTCAACAGTACATATATATAATAAATAACTAAATCAAAAACAACATGTCGAATACATACATGCCAAGTCCATTTTTCCCTCGTTCCTCCACTCAACCACCCACCCCCAGCCGGTACGAAGGAGTAGACGCGCCTTCCTCATTTATACAAGTTTCAGATTTCGTCTTTAGTTCCTGTTTTGTTTTCTTTACATTGCATTCCCGCCACGCGCAAAAGCATGGCGTCGTTCGTGCATATAAATGCGTATACATCTGCGATACAATTGCATGCGCCCTCTACAAGTATGTGATGCCAGGTGTGGTGTCTGCGGATTTGATGCGGTCTGACTGGGCGGCGCAACATGTCCCACCTGGCAGTGCCACCAACCCCAGCACCGCGTCGCTACCAATCTTCTTGTAGCTTGTGAAACTCAGGAAAAAAAACCGATCGCGAGTGGTGTCGTACGTGGCAGAGCCTATTTTGCCAACCACTTTATTTCTTTCCTCCGCCGCTTTGCGCAAAGATTCAATCTCTTCATCACGTTCCTTTTCTTGTTGCTTTCGGAAGGCCGCAAGCTCCTCACGCTGCGCATCATCTAATAGAGCGAGAGGGTCCTCTTCTTCTTCTTGCTCCTCGTCACCATCGTTCTCTTCCTCTTCCTCTTCCTCCATATCCTGCTCCTCATCCTCCTCCTCCTCCTCGTCGTCGTCTTCCTCCTCGGCACGTTTGGCGGCCCTCGCCTCACGTTCGGCCGCACGTGCGGCAGCGCGTTCCTTTCGCTCCTCTGCCTTCTTTTTGGCTCGTTCATGCTTCGCCGCTCGCAGCAGCTCCAGTTGTTTTTTTTGAATAGCATTTCTGCACCGTTTCTTAATGGATCTTATCGACAAACGAAGTGTCAGACGCGTTCCACGTGTATCCGCCCGCACCTCGGCCGCATTGCGTGAAAGAAACTGCAGCACAGACCGCGAGAGCGCACGCACATTCACACCTACCACATACCCATCAGAAGTGCCAATATGACAATAAGACGCTTCGTTACTTGTGGCGGCCACAACGTGAGGCGCCTCTGGAATTTCAATCGTGCCCACACACCGCAGCTGTCGCATTGGTGGCTGAGGACGTGTTTTGATAGCAGATTTCACCGCCGTTGCACCTTGCACAGCCGCACGGTAGTGCTTGTTCACTGATTCATCCGCAGACCCGGGACTCACTTCAGGGTTGGACGATGCTTTCACGGGCACCTCTCCTGATTCCTCCCCGCCATCTGTTGCTGTGGCGGCGGGACGATCAGGCATTGGCGTGGTGTCCGTTGGTTCCCTGAAAGAGACAGTCGCTTGGCGGATATTGTCGGGTGAAGAAGGTGCCACGTCCTCCTCTTCCTCATCTCCAAATTCCGGCAGCCTCCATATTTTAATCGTGAGATCGCGCCCAAACGAGAGGAGTAATTCCCCTGCCCCAATAACACGCAGGCATTTAACGTGGTTCTGGTGACCAACAAGTAATCGGATGGTTTTGGCCAACTTTGTGTCCCAGACGCGAATCTGATTATCGTAGCTGCCAGTAATAACATATTGAGAGTCCTCTGCTACAACGGTAATACAAGAGAGGACATCCTTGTGCCCTGGCCAGGAGGACCGCCGCGACCCTTCAATAGCATACAGACATCCATCATTGCCACCGGTATAAAGAACACCCTCATGCATCATGAGGCACCGCAGCGGGGTTCCCACCCTTGACACATTTAAGCAGTGCTTCATTTCCTCCGGTTCCTTCTCTGTGGACCAGTGACGAAGTGTGCCATCCATTGAGCACGAAAAAACCTCGTCAGTAGATGGGGCAAACATGGCTGTGACGGCTTTGGTGTGGCCGTAGAGTATCAACGATGGCTTGCCGAAACAGGCAGCATCGGTGGAACCGTAAAGTTCAATGGAGCCGTCTTCTCGACCAACAAACAAAGGTGCCGGAGACTCATCCTCGACAGTGCACATCGACGTTATGGTGCGACCCGCCATCGTGAAGAAAGAGAAAATCTTTTAAATACCTCCAAGCTAACTGACCGAGAGAATAAACCGTCTCTCCCTCTTGTTGTTTTTGTTGTTTTCTATTTTCTGTGTGTGCTTGTTGCCCCCTCTTTGCGTTCCCTCTGCCTTTTTCCTGAGTTAATCCTCTGCCTCCTCTTTTGCCGCTGTCTTAGCTGCTGCACGATGGAGTTTGCCACAAAAGCACGTGTGGATCCCACCCCGCTCGGCAACTCCCTGCTCTCCTCACACCGCAAATGTTTCCCATACACAAAAAAAGAAAGAAAAAAAAAAAAAAAAGAACGGTGTGATGTTGCAGCTGCAATGGGCCCCTGCACCATCATTCATGAGTGCAGAAATACGTCAAATAAGAGGAAAAGAAAAGAAAGCAAAAGAAAAAAGAAAGGGTAATAAAAAAGTGATAAGGCGGGAAACAACAAATTAAGTCACCCACATGGTACTTTATATATATGTTCTAAAACCGAAACAAGCAAAATAGTCCCTGATGCAATTCCACGAAGAAACACACGCATGGGGTGAAACTAAAATGATAATACAGTCCAGAGTCCCATGCACACATGAAAAAAAAAAAAAAAATTCTTCCTTCTAGCTCATTCCTCCCTCTCTCTCTCTCTTTCCCTTTCTCTCTATATGTTTGTATGTATGCAACACTCACCGTTCCCATTGTTAAATTCCTTCCTTCTGCCTTATGTTAGTTGGATGGTGAGAAGATAAGGACGGAAGAAAGATTTCAGCTCTGCAGTGATCATCGCCTCTTCTCAATTTTTCTAATGACATCACCAAATAGACGAAATGGTGGCATCAGCGCGTCCTTGCCTGTCTCCTTGTGTAACTTCGGTGTCACTCGCAATGGCTGTGCGAGCTGCTGCAATCTTTGTGGATCAGCGTGTCGACAACCACGTGTCTCTCCTGCCTGCGTCACAGAAGGTGGAGAGGCGGAGTTGATGGCAGCCAACTCCGACACAAGCAGCATCTTCCCATCGTTGTACTTTGCGTGGAAGGACGGGGGTCGCCAGTTCTCCTCAAGTTCGTGGAACTTCTCTCGCACCTGCACCTCCTTCTTCTGAATTGGTGTCATGCCAAAAAGTCTTTGCTTCTCCCGTTCCCGACGTTCTCTTTTACGCAACTGCTGGTCGTACATGTGCTGTACATGCATCGCCATATCCTGGTCTGTAAGGTAACGCGTTGGTGTTGGGTGGTACAACTCCCACTCCAACTCCGCCAACTTCTTCTGCCGACGAAAAACCTCCGAGTACACCATCGCGTTCACGTAATCATCAATTTCCTTCTGCGTACGGTATATCCGTGGCTGCGACGGGTACACCGCCTCCTCCGCGCGGCGCTGTGATTCCTGGCGGCGTTGAATGCCTTTGTTATAGAGGCGATACACCGCGTCTCTCTGCATACGAGGAGAAGCGTAGTACTCGACATAACGTGCCGCATCACCGTTTCCAATGTACGGATTGGGCATTCCTTCTATACGATAATGGCGTATGTGCAAGACAATAAGAAAAAAATAAATAAATAAATAAAAAAGAGGAATAAACCACTAGTCAAAAATCAACAAGAAAAACAGTATAAGGAAAGAGAAATCATCCCTCTCCCACCTTAAAAACGGTTGCTGTGATTCATCCTATTTCCCCCCATTTCTCTTTCTCTCTCCCTCTCGTTTTTTTTTTTTCCCTGTCCGTCTCTATTTGTTTATGTGTGTGCATGTAATACCGGAAAAACAGGTCTGGGTCCCTTCCTCCTAGTGCCGCTTACGCTGCCGCGCCACGCCGGCCCGCGGCAAGAAGAAGAAAACAAAACAAAAAACAAAACACCTGTCACGCTGCTAAGTTTTTCGTCGTTTTTTTTTCCCCCCAAATTTCTCCTCTTATTTTACTCCTCCCTGCCATTTCCTTCAGAGTTATTATTGCTCCTGAATGCCACGCATTTCTTCTCCTCGCCCGCCTCCTCATGCATTTCCCCCAATCCAAAACCCTTGACCCCCTCCTTTGTCCACAGGACCTGAAAGAATGTGGGTCAGTACCCCGGCGCCGCACCGCCCAGTCCATTGGCAAACAACCAGATACGCGTTTTCAATGGGGACGGCACGCACACGGACGTGCGCACATCCTCACGCCATATGTCTTCGCATCCATGCAAGCATCACCATACGCCCAATACCCCATAATTCAAACAATCGTAAAAATCCGTCTTTCGCGGGGAAAATAGACCTCAAAAAGTCACCCAGTAGTACAGGATCAAGTTCGGCCGCTTCCAGCACAGGCATGGATGGTGACGTACACTGCACCATCGGTATCACCGACCTTGAGGTGCCTGCAACGCTAGACGTTAGCGGCACAAGACTGGGCAGCATACGACGTGCCTGCAATGATGAATTGATGTGCAGCGTGGCGTACATGGCACGTGGTATGGTGGAACTGCCGAAGACGCGCCTGCCAAACATAACGCCTCTGCACAAAAAACAAACAAAAAAACGCAATTCACAGGATTATATATTACCAATAATGGCCTTATTATTATTGTTATTATTATTATTATTGGTAGTAGTAGTAGTGTTAATAATAATAATGGTCGCGGTCGCCAACACCACAAGAAAAAAGAAGAAGAACAATGATAATAACAATAGCAATAATAATGGTACTAATCCGTGCATTTATGTAGATTGTTTTTTGTTTCCCCCTTTTTTGTTCCTTTTTTTTCCATTCACATACACAGAGACATATTACATATTATATGTAAAATAAAAAAATACCAATCAAAAAAAATAAAAAATAAAAAATAACAGTTGTGTATTTATATTAATCAATTCGCAGCTAAATCAATTGGAAAGGCTTTACGAAATACACAACTTTTTTTTTTTTTTTTCTGTTCCGTTCTTCGACTTCTTTTCCCTGGCACCATTCGGTCTACTTTATGTGTTTGTTCTTTGGTGTGTATTTCTCCTTTTCTCTCTCCTTGTCTCCTCGTCAGCACCGGTAACTTACTCAACTATCGGTAGCTCCACTCCGCATCCCTCTATCCTTCTCCGTCGTAGCAGCCCATCTCTGCTCTATGCAGCACTCCCTCGTGCGCCTAAAACCAACTCCCGCACCTCCGTGATACTCACACACTCTTCAATGGCGGACTTCAACTCACGCGTAGATGCATTCAATTGAACTTCGACATAATCCTTTGCCCAACGCTGCAATTCCGTCAGATTTTCATTCACCTCCTTGCGGTCCACTTTGGGTGCGATGGAACGCAGAATAGACTCCCATAAAGTTTTGAATCGGGCCTCCACGTATCTTTTTGTTTTCATCTCAGTATCTTTCTTCTGTTCAGCAATCACACTTTGTTCTATTTGCTCCGTCTTGGACTCCACTCGTTGAAGTCTCTCCATCACACCCGCCAGAAAATCACCACTTTTAATAACCGCTGCAGTTGTTGTTTTTCTCGCCGAATCATCCCCTGTTAGGCGCTCCGCCCATTCATCAATACGCCTCTGGCAAACGGCAACAAGTCTTGAATTCTCCTCCACTTCACGTTTGCATGTCACCATCGAACTCTCCAAGCTTGCCAGGCGATCCCCGTGCAAAAAACCCTCCGCTCCCACCACGGCATCCTTTTCCGTTTTATGCATGGTGGTAATCCAACTCTCTAGTTTGGTTACGCGTTCGCCCATTGCAGCCATCTGAAGCGGGACATCATTCATCGTTAATAACGACAAAGAAGAGGGTAGTTGTTCTGACGGTGTTGGGGGAAGTGGTTCTTTCGCCCGTATTTCACCCACAGCCACCTCAAGAGACTTTACACGACTGTCAAAGGAGAGAATAACGTCATTTGTATTTGATGTCATTTGTGTCAAATTTTTGCGTGCAGACTCCTCCAATAGAATCACACGCTCCTCGAGCGTAAAACGTGGTTGATTCAGGTCATCGCCACTCTGTGGAAGAATATTCATATGCACCTTCTCCAAACCGGATTCCTGGAATTGCTCCAGATATCGTTTGAACTCCATTTGTTCGCTGCTTATCTCAGCCAATGCCTCCTCAACAAGGCGAAACCTCTCCACGGAGACAAAGGCTTCAGACTCCTTCTGCAGTCTCCGTAGCACATCATCCAGTTTGTACCCTGAAAATGTGGATACAGCCTCATAAACTTTCTTCCATTCATCCGACGTGACAGTGATACAAGACCCCAGAGTCTTCTCCATTGTTACTATTAAATCCGAAACACTTTCAAAAGAGGTCTTTATTGATTGCATATCGGATTTCAGGACAAGGAGAGACCTTTCCCTTGATTTCACACCCTTTTCACAGGACCGCATCTCTTTTTTCAGCTCACTTAATTGTCCAAAAACTCTTTTCATTTCATCTTCAAAAACTTTTTTCAGGTGCTGTTCCTCTTGAATAGAGGAACTTTTTTCAGAGACATCCGCAACTTCCCTTGACAAAGTTTCCACTCTTCTCTCCAGGCGGTTGCATAAAACCTGAAGACCATCTAATCGCACATCCACTTCTTGAATTTTTCGCTGAGCAAATTGTAAAGCTTGATTCTGCTGAATATTGAGTCGCAGACTTTCAAGCTCACTTTCTTCATGACGAGTAGGCGATGAATGACGCTTGACTTCATGCGGCTCATCTGCTGCATGCCTGAGCTCCAAAGCAGCAATACGCCTTTGCAACACATCCAATTCAAGCAACGCCGGAGATAACTTTTTATCCAAAGCCTCCATGTAACGCTGATAAGTTCGAGGAACCTCCTTTACAAGGTTCTCAAACCTTGAGGTGCGTTGCTGTATCTCATTAAGCTGGGCGGCATAACGACCCAAATTTTCTTCTTCTCGCTCAACAGAAGCCTTCAATTCAAGAAACTCCACCTCCGTTACACATTTTTTCACATCACGCTCTCGGCATATCATGCTATGGGGATCATTTTTATTATTTTTATTAAATATCATGCCTGATCTCTCCTGAATTGTATTCGAGGCAGTCGTAAAGGCATCCATATCGTTGCGCACACATTTCAAGGATTCATTGTAATCGTTTACCTGTTTACCCAGTCTCTGTACATCCCCTTCAATGTTGTCAACCCTTCTCACAGCGTGCATTGCCTGTTCGCATCTGCCATTCAAAATTCCTACAGTTGTTTTGATGTCTTTAATCTCATTCTGAAGCGTACTTCTTTCATTTGAAATAAATTGATGAAGTTCCGCATATTTGCGTTCGTAATTATGCCGATCGTTTTTCATCAGTTCATTTACAGCGTTTTCTATATCCATAATCGGATTAGGTTTGTTTATCATAGCAGACTCTATGGCCTCTATTCGTTGACGCATTTCCTCGATATATGGCAAGACTCTCTCGCTCTTTTCATTTACAAGTGCAGTTACCTCGTCTTTAGACGGGTATAAATCACGGATACGTCTATTCAACTGTTCCAAATCGGTTCCATGTTGGGTTAACCGAAGATCAATTGCCTTCTTAAGATCACCTGTCAAAGCATTGTACGTACCTTGAGCCTTTCTAAGAACCGTCATCAAAGAATTGTTATCCTCATCTCTTTTATGATAAAGTTGGGAAAGTTTCTCCGTCAAGGCCTGCGACTTCTCCAACGCGCTAAATACAGTCTCAAAGCGATCCTCTGAGGATATTTCCAGCTGTTTCACCATCCCCAGACTGTTACAAATCTTTTCATGCAAATGTGTGTATGCCTTTACGCGTTTTTTAATTTCACGTTCCGTTTCAGTTTTGAATGATTTGAGTTCCCCCAACGCATCTTCATGCTGTTGAAAGTGAATTCTAAGGTTATCCATTTCCACAGATACTGCATCACCAAGTTGCCGCCACGCCACATTGGAACCTTCCAACTCCTTTTTGGTTTCTCTCACTCCAGCATCCTGCCTCTCGGATACTAACCGAACATTCGTTTTCAACTCTTCGACAGAGCCTAATAACTCCCTAAATTTGTTGTTTATTTCTCTTTCCAACTCCATAGAACGTTGGTTAATTTTTTTAGACAGGGCGCTTGACTCTGCGCGTACCTCATCATGCATCGCAATTGTGTCATTTACTCTGTTCTCAATTTGTCGAATACGATCCCTTATTTGTTGTTGTTCTTCATTTAAATGACGCATTTGTTCGCGAATAGTCCCCAGCACTTCGGAAAAAGATGCTTGAACCTCTTGACACTCCTGTTGCATGGTCAGTTCAGATTTTTTCATTTCCAATTCTCGTTCCAGTTGCTTTGACAAAATCCCTTTTAGCAGACGATCATGTTCCTTCTGGTCGTCAAGAAACGCATCACAGGTAAGACGATTATTCTGCAATTCGTTGTTTATCTGACGAAGAAAACTGCGCAACACCGTTGGAATATTCACCCACTCCTCATCATCATTGAGTATCGCGTCCCTCTCACTAAAGGTCATAAATACAACAAGATATTGTTGACACAAGGTCCTACATCGTTGTCAATAAAAGAAGTGAATAAAAGGAAAAAAAAACACCGTGAAACAGTGTAGGCAAACAAAAAAAGAAAAGGCACAAATGGCACGGCACACAACGATGACCCAAAGTTATAATTGTAAATGTGACATCAAAAAGCAAAAACCTTGTTAGCGTTTTGTGTGTGTCTGTTGCCCATTGCCGCCGATGCTAGTCTTAGCACCGAAAGGAAAACAGATTTAAAATATGATCCGGAAAAAAAAAAGCAAAACAAAAAAGAAAGCAAGAAAAGAAAAAAGCAAAGTACAACGACAAATTAAAAGAAAAAAAAAAAAGAAGAAGTAAGTCAATGGACGCAATAACCACCCTCAGTCACCATTTTGATGCTGTGTTGACGAAAGTATTTCATGTGATTCCAGAATTCATAGGGATTAATGGCATAATAAACCTGGTGATCCCGAACATCTGCAAAGTGTATATTTCTCAGAGCTGGTCGAATGCGCGCCATATCCATCATAAACTTAAATTTGTAGTACCAATCTTGCTTTCTTAAAAGACCTGGAACAAAAACCAAAGAATGAACCCCATTGAAATTCCTCACCTTATCTTGGGGACGATCCAAAGGACGAAACGGTGTTCCTGATCGGCCTAATATAGCCGTCACACTAATCGCTACCTCTTTTTGTTCCATAACAGTCCGAAGAGCCACGTAAGCCCCATTCCCCTTTCCAAACAAATGGACTCTTCGATGTTCAACATTGAAATTCTCTGTGACCCAGTCACAAAAACGTGCCACTACAGCCTCAACAGGAACCTGGAAGTTATGACGAAGATTTATAGTTGGAGAAATAATTACCCAATTTTGTTCAAGCATCAATTGACGATGCATAGGGCGTTCAAAAAAATTCGCACATACATCTTCAAAATCTCTTGGAATGCCCCGATGATCAGGAAGCACAACCATATATGGATATTCTTTTTCTTTTGACCAATCTGAAGGTGTAACCATACTGTAGGCCATTGGAGCCGGATCTTCATCTGGATCAAATGCACTATGATCGACACAATCGGCTTTTCCCTCAATTAGGGTGAGACCTGTGCTCTGTGGATATAAGGCACGAAGTTCATATTCATTGGGGATACGTGTATTTTTGGGTAACCTTCGAAACGATGTTTCGTTTGGACGATATTCGGACTCTGGTTGAGGTACTCGGACAATATGTCGACGACTACGGTTATCCACGGAATTTTCCATTGTGTCTTTTTTCCGCGAGCCAATATAAGGTCCTTCCTGCGAAAAAGAATACTGTAATCGATTCATCTCCAGAAAAAAGTGTTCATTCTCCAAAACTGAATTTACGTCCTGGCTTTTAATTTCACCTATAGAATCTGGACCTTTCTCCTGGGAAATTCTTGTTTCACTCACAATTTCAGCTTCACAAACTCCAAAATTCACCCGTGACTTATCATTTAAAGTATCAACCCCCTCAACAGTATTTATATGACACTGCCGCAGACCAATGGGCAATACGTGCCCAATGGTAACCATTGAGCATAACCTACGGAACATTCCTAATTACTATAATAATAAGAAGCATAACGCCAAGAGCCATTTAGAAAAATAAAATAAAATAAACAATAATTTTCATTATTAACACATTTTTATTTATCCGCATCAACAGATATATATATATTCATTAGAAAATCCTACAATGCAGATACGCATATCCAAAAATTAAACCCGATGAGGAATAAAACCACACCCTAACTCAAAGATCTCATCCACCCACACTCACAACAAAAGAAAAAGAAAAAAGAAAATGTAGTCCAAAATACTGAGCCGCCCTTCCTAGGAATCAAAAAAAAAAACAACAACAAATATTAAGCAGAGCCATTTGAAAAAATCCTGACACCCCAGCCCAACAAATATTTCCATTTAATCACTATTGCCACTGCAAGGAATAAATATCATTTCGCATCCCATCCATAATCGGAATCTTTTTTCTTGCTTCTTTGATCAAACCAAAATCCAGCTCTGCATCAACGTAAGCCTCACCTTCTTCTGCAGTAGCAATCACCCTACCCAAAGGATCTGCAACCATCGAATGACCCCAAGCGACATATTCTGCGTTGGAATCACGCGCAGGAGAACACAAAAGAACATACTGTTGATTATCCATAGCACGTGCTCTGGCTGAAAGTTCCCAGTGTATTGGACCTGTAAACATATTGAACGCACCTGGATAAACCAAAAATGACGTCCCTGCTTGGGCATACTTCCATGCAAGCTGTGGATACCGCATATCAAAGCAAATACCCAGACCAAATTTGATTTTTTCGTTCATTGAAACAGGAAAAGCCGTACTTCCAGGAGAAAGAACCTCCCTTTCGTCCATTTGCACAGTTTCTGAATTGATTCGGAACAAATGAATTTTTCTATGAACATGCTGCAAGTTACCCGCCGAATCAAAAACCATGGAGGAATTGTACAACTTTCCATCTGAGCGTTCTGGCATGCTGCCGGCTACCACCCATATATTGTTTTCTTTAGCAACCTTAGAAATGGAATCGTAAGTGGGGCAACCCGGTCTTATTTCTTCAGCGTATTCATCAAAATATTTGGTGCCATAGGGGCACATGAAGCATTCTGGGAGAACGGCAAGATTTGCACCTCTATTTGCCGCTGCCGCAATCATTCCCACAGCTTTCGATAGATTAGCCTCTTTGGATTTCTCCACGGCCATCTGACAAAGAGAAACTCGTAAAGTGGACATGTTCCGTTTCACGACGAAGGTAAATAAATAGACTCTAAGCCTAAAAATCTTCGATGATAATGGAAAACGCCAGGGATGCGCGTGTTAGTGTTAAAAAAAAAACGAAAAAGAACTGCCGGGAGCAAAAAAAAAGATCCGAAAAACAATTCCTTCACCCAAACAAAATTCTCGTAGTGGAACGGGGGCCGGTTCAGACAAACCCCTTTACAGGACTCGGGCCCCAAAGGGATCACACGAAAACCCGCCCCTCCGCCGCCGCGGCAGCCAAAAAAAAAAAGGCACGGAAGACGCCCGCCGGCGCGCGGTAGGAAATCAAAATCGGACCGCCGGGGAACCGCGGGTGCGAGGCTTTTGGCGGCCCTCCCGCGACCGCCTTTTGGCTTCTGAGGGATGCCGTGGGGGCGTTTGTGTGCGTGTGCGAGGGCTCCGTGTGGGTTTTGATTTCCCATTATTATTTATTTATTTGCCTTGGCTTTGCGTAATGATCCTTTGCTTCTCCTATTGTGTGTGTTGTGGGATGGACGGTAAATGAAGTGTGTGGACGAGCCGAAGAATAGGTGCTTGTGACCAGGATGCTTGCGACGAGGGCTGGCTGCCTAAATTAATATATATTCTGATAAAACGAAGACATTTCTGTGCGGTATTTTTTCTCTGTCTTGTGGTCGATTGGATGGCCTCGATGGAAGTAATTAGGGTGCCGATGGCGGTGAGAAGAAATTATTGACTTATTTATGTTTTTGCCGTCCCAGCAGCCCCCTTTTTTTTGATTTCCCACCATGCGGCGGTGTGTTGTGGCTGGA
This sequence comes from Trypanosoma cruzi, assembly GCF_000209065.1. Classification (NCBI taxonomy): domain Eukaryota; phylum Euglenozoa; class Kinetoplastea; order Trypanosomatida; family Trypanosomatidae; genus Trypanosoma; species Trypanosoma cruzi. The sequence continues at coordinate 87,252 of NW_001849504.1, forward strand.
GGACTCCGAAGTCTGCCACTTCGTAAGTCATAGTATTTTTAACCCCAACAACGCGCAGCATGTCACGAGAGTGGCAGTCCGAATATATATAAATGCATATATGTGGTTGGAGCAAGCACTGAGTAGATTGCGAACCCACTGCCCCTCCGTTCGCCCCTTCCTTCTGTTTTCTTGGTTTCTTTAGACAAGTTGAGGGTCCGGCCGGCGGCCCAGGCGAATACCCGCTGGTGTTTTATTTTGTTGGAGGAAAGACGTCTTCGTGGGACGGCGGGGCGGTGGAGTGTGGCGCTGAGCTGGCGCTGCGGACCGTCGGCACGATGAGGGGAATCGTCGCGGTGTGTGCAGCGGGGCTTGCGCTCCGTTAGCGGCTGCTGGGGAAGGGGCGTTGCGCGTTTGATTTGCAGCTCTTGGGGCTATTGTGGGAGAAGGTGGGAGGCTGAGGGCATGAGGACTGAATTGTTTTGAGTGGCAGCGCTCCGTTGAATTGCGGCCAGTCGTTGCACTCCTTTGGGGTTTGGCAGCCCGTCTCGTTTGTTTACTTCCCACTGCAGGACGTGGGTAACACCGCTCCGAAGAGCACTTGTTTAGACGGGTGTGAGCTGCTGCCGTGCATGGTGCGTGGACTATTTGATTGTGTGGGGAGGTGCTTGGAGTGACGAATACTTCTGTTTGGCGTGTCGCGGTGTGTCGGAATGATGTTCGGAAAACATGTGAGGGTGTTGTTTGTAGTTTGTGTCTCTTCTCTGGTGGAGCCGACATGTGTGCGGGGATTGTGGCATTGTTGGCTGACAGTTCCACGCCACTCTTCAGCATTTCTGGATTTGCTGAGGAATGACGGCTGGCGACCAGCGTGTTGGTGCTGCTGGTGGGAATAAGTACATCGGGAATAGACCGTTTTCTCTTTCCCATGCTGGAGCCGATGAACTGGCACGAGGGCACCGGCTGCGGGCTGCCTGCCAGCACGTGTGAGCAGCGGATCCATGCACACGCAGACGCTCATCGCAAGAGCCTGTGCGATCACAGTGGCCTTTTGTGGCGTGCTTTTATGGTCGCCATCCCGTTGGAGAATGTGTGAAGCAAACGGCTGACGGAACACGAGGAAAATGAGTGCGTGCACTGTGCCGTGTTTTAGCGTCGATGGCAGAGCGACAGGAAGCCCGTGCTGGCAACTGAGATCTTTGCGTCGCGAGGGATGTCGGTGTTGATTTTGGATTGTCGAGGGTGAAATGAATTTGCTGCTGCCCGTGTGTGTGGCCACTCCGGCGGAGGGTGGACACAAAAGGGAGGATGCAGGCGCTGCGTGTGTGTGTGCAGGTGCCATGCAACAGCGTCACAGCAAACATGCTGCGACTCGGTGACCCTCACATCGCTGTGGTCCTGACGAACAGCCCAGGCACGGCCCGCATCGATGCACTTAGTGGACGGATTGAGGCATCTTTTGAGGCGCTGCAGGGAGCAGGATGTGTTGACGCAGCCACGACGTGCATGGAGTGTCACGATTGCACAGCCGGCTGTGGCTGGTGGAATATTTACTTCTCGGAGGCAACAGAGAGAGAGAGAGAGAGAGCTGCTGCTGCTGCTGGCGTCGTTGCTGTCTTTTGTGGCCTCCCATGCCGATTATTGTCTGTCCGCTGATCATGGGTGGTGTGCCTCCACTAGTGACGTCGTCTGCAGGCATTTCACAGCACCAGTGAAACACGCATCACGTCGCATGCTTTGGCTGTGGATATGGTGTCGTGCATGCAGCCGGCATTATTTTGCCCGACTCCTTTTCACTGCCTTGCGACAAATAGATGCGTCGCCGCCCGAGTCATTCGCTGCAGCTCCGTGTGTTGTACTGCCAGCACAATACTTTCCTGTTGTCTGGCGCCTGGCTGACAGTCCAACGCCACTGCGTTGGGACATGCAAGGATGTGGAATGCCGGCGGCGGCGGATATCGTGCACACCTGCGCGTGGCCACGGCAAGCAACGCTTCCCTCACCGTGCGGTCGAGTGGCCCACGCAATCGTCGCCCCGTCCGTGCATGGGACCCAACGGACGCCGCCCTTTTCGACCACTCTAAGACGCACCTGCATGCCAAGGCACCCCAATGCCGCATGCATGGCAGCACTCAGATACGTCTCCTCCGGGTCCCTCGCATGCGTCGTGTTCGTGGGAAGCGTGTCCGGACACCACGAAGAGAGCCTATCCCCGGGCATCGCAAACAAACATTCTCCCCGCCAAATAACAGCGTCAGCATCCCTCACATCCAGTGCGGGATCAATGACGGTGCAGCTGTCCATCGGGCGTTCTGCGGGCATTTTATGGACACTCCCCAAACACCAGCCAATGGAATACAGATCCGACGCGCAGCATTTGACGGGAACGCCCAATTCGCACAGCATGTGGGGATATTCACTCATGTTCAGTGCAGAGCAATTCCTCTGCTGCTGCAGCGCACAACCCGAATTCCCGCACCAACGCATCGGCTCCGTCATCCCCCTGCTCACCCTCATGCAGCCCAGGGCAGCCAATGCGGCCAGCGTCAGCTCCGCGCAGTCGCCGGCACCCCCAATCGCCGCCATCCACTCATCCCTCGCGTGGCACCGCGACCGGTGCGACTCCAGCGTCCTCCCATCCCCATCGTCATCCTGCTGCTCCACGCCATCAACGTCGTCGCAGTCGTGGTGCTCCCTCGCTGCCATCGCGGCAGTCGTCGAGTGCACCACCACCGAAAGCGCCCCGCCACGCACACAGGCAGCATTCCTCACCATGCCGCGGCCTGCCATGTGCGGGCAGGCAAACCCGACAGCATGGGCCATCAGGTGCGCGGCGATGCGGGTGGCGAGGCGTCCGTGAAACAAGACGGCCGGGCAATGTTCATGGCGCCAGCGACGGGACGGCCATCCTCCAGCGTGGCGCACGGCAGTGCCCACACACCACCCGGCGCAGCAGCCACGCACTGCACCATGTCAGAATTGGCAGCACCAGCGGAACGATGCTCAGCAGGCACAGTGAACCGACTGCAAACACTGCCAGTGGCGAGTGACGGCACAACCAACGGACGCTCCAGTGGCTGGATGAGCAGACGATCCGCATGCAGTTTGACAGCAGCAGGGACAACCTCCTCGGCAACAGCGTTCCCGTGCGCAGACGACAGAGCACCATTCTTGCAGACAAACGCGCCGTCCAATGCATTCGCTGTGCAACACCAGGAGAAGCCGCAGTGCCTCCCGCTGCCACACGGGTCCGTTGTTGGCGCCTTGATGCGGACGGGCACCCATCGGTCCCTCCAAACGACGCTGCACACCTGCAACGCATCCTGCGCTCCGAGAGGCACGTCTCCCACCACACCCGGGGACGCCCACACGCCGCCGGCACGCACCGCATCGTCAAGGAAACAGGGATACGTCAGGATGAGAGCAGGACACCCGCCGGCAATTCACATCGCAGGCATCATCACAAGCAGCAGCAGCAGCACTGCAGGCCGCGGGGCAACGTGGATCAACCGACGCATGGCGTATGTGGAAGAAAAAACGTAATGGCCTGACGAGGATGCAGCAAGAGACCGACACCTCTACAAAAAGAAAGAAACGGTATGAGAACACAAAGAGGAGATTTAAACGCCCGCAGTCAATGCAAGCCACTGATAAAAAGGGTGGAATGGGTGCACTCAACCACAACACGAGCAGAGACTCAAAGAAAAGGAAAAAACAAAACAAAAACAAAACAAAAACAAAACAAAAAACAAAACAAGAAGCCGAAGCGTGGGACGACAGAAGCACACACTCTCTCATTGCTCCCGTAAAGCAAAACACACACACAGGAAGAGAGAGAGGTCGCCCACTCAAAGCAATGAAAAGTAAAAAAAAACAGTTACGGTGCTCCGCCCATGCAGCCAGGCAGGACGGCAGCGGTGCGTGTGGTACAAAAGAGAGAACCAACGGGCCTGCATGGGTGTGCATTCATAAATACGTGAACAAATTATGTGTGTGCTTAGTGGGGTGAGGTGAGGGCGAGAGTCCATGCAAGGGGACACACACACAGAGAGAGAAGGACGAGTGTGTGTGCGGGCGGTGCACGGCTCTCTCTCCCTCACTCTCACGCGGCCACCACCGCAGCAGCAGCTGCACACGCAAGAAGAAAAAGAAAAAGAGGGGAGGTGGTGTGAGAGGCCGCGGTGCTGCCGTCACTCTCGTCAGGCGTCCTCGTGGCACTTGTTTGAGCGGCGGTGACTGTTGCTGGTGTTGGTGTTTCTGTTCCTCCCTCTCCCGGCGGCTGTGATGCCTGTGTACCTTCGCCTGCAGTTCCTTCCGGTTGACCCAAATGACTTTCCTCCGAACTGTTGTCCTGACCATCAGCAGAATGAGCAGCGGTGACCGTTGGTGTTGGTGTTTCTGTTCCTCCCTCTCCCGGCTTTTGTAGTTGTGTACCTGTGGCTCCTCCCGATTGATCAGAACCATTCTTCTCCGAGGTTTGTTCCTGCCCCCCAGAGGAACCACCGGCATTCGGTTGACCACTGCCATTGTCTCTCCGAGAGTCATCATCCGCCTGTGAGGGAGCTTTTTCTCTTTTACTTGCATTTCTTTTTTCTTCGCAAAAAGTAGCGTTGAGGGAAGCATTACAGTATACACCGTATGCGCCGTAATAATATTCATTCAACGAATCGTTGTTGAAATCCCACGCGTCGCCACCGCCGGCACCGCACCACAGCACGCAGAGGGCACACACCAGCAGCACACGGCCAGTCATCAACATCGCCATCACTCCTGTCACTTGCGTGTAGCTTTAAGCACAAACTAACAACACGTCAACGCAGAAGAAAAAAAAAAAGTCACGGCACAGTAACAAACGCCACCAGCGGAAACAGCAAACACCACGCACGACACTCACTCCAATCCACGGCAACAGGGACACACACACACACAGCCCTGCCGCAACACCAACACACAGATGGAGGAGGGAGAAGCAAACAGGAGCGGCACACAAAACCCCACCGCATGCACATACGGCGAGAGCGATCCGTCGTGTCGGCACCCCTCACGGAGGGTACGCACACACACACACAAGAGGGTGCAGCGCACACAGCAACACAACAGCAAAGTAACAAAAAAGAGAAGATCTCCACACACAACGTGGATTGTTGGTCCACGGGAAGCGCAGTCAATATTCATCACAAAAACAGTTCAGTCGCCTTCGGCCTTCCTTCATATTCAGCGCACACCACCTCATGCAAGCGCGGCCACCACCGCAGCTGCAGCCGCACACGCAAAAATGAGCGCAGGAAATGGAATAAAGCAGGCAGCCATTTATTTGTGTTTCTGTTTGGATGTTGGCCGATGCCTGCATATGTCTGTGAGCTTCTTCAGAGGGCAAACCCTTATGCCTGGGTCGTGTGTTGGGGTTTCTGCAGGGTGACCAATTTCTTTTTTTCCTCTTGTGGGTTTTTCTTGTGTTGGTGCAGCCAAGAATTCAATTTGTGTTGTTCCTGCTTTTCGGTGGTAAAGTGTTGCAATAGGTGTTTCCTTCGTTCGTCGCTGTGACACATGATTCCTCACCGTTTATTGCGGTGGAAATAAAAAACATGTGAGTGGACTCCCACACAACAGAACGCACCTTCGCTCCTATTTATTGGCGCATGGAAAGGCATGTGTGTTTGGTGGTGCCTCGACCATATATATTCTTGTGGGTGCACATTCCCCTGCAGGCTGAGGGCGGGATGACGCTCTGCCGCGGTGCACTTCCCTCGCATGCCGCCCACTGTGATTCATCATGCATCACCCCCTCACACATTCCGTGGTGCCACACCGTCGATATTATTGCAGCCGCTGTGATTCCGCGTATTTCACGCATTTCATTGTGCCACAATACATCCGCTCGTGTGGCCGCCGCATCCAAACAGCGGTGCCCAACACCGTGAGCGGCAGTCCACATCCTTGCATTTCCCAGCGCAGTGGTGCTTGACTGTCAGCCAGGCGTCAGACAACAAGAGAGTATTGTGCTGGCAGTACAACACACGGAGCTGCAGCGAATGACTCGGGCGGCGACGCATCTATTTGTCGCAAGGCAGTGAAAAGGAGTCGGGCAAAATAATGCCGGCTGCATTCACGACACCATATCCACAGCCAAAGCATGCGACGTGATGTGTGTTTCACTGGTGCTGTGAAATGCCTGCAGACGACGTCACTAGTGGAGGCACACCACCCATGATCAGCGGACAGACAATAATCGGCATGGGAGGCCACAAAAGGCAGCAACGACGCCAGCAGCAGCAGCTCTCTCTCTCTCTCTGTTGCCTCCGAGAAGTAAATATTCCACCAGCCACAGCTGACTGTGCAATCGTGACACTCCATGCACGTCGTGGCTGCGTCAACACATCCTGCTCCTTGCAGCGCCTCAAAAGATGCCTCAATCCGTCCACTAAGTGCATCGATGCGGGCCGTGCCTGGGCTGTTCGTCAGGACCACAGCGATGTGAGGGTCACCGAGTCGCAGCATGTTTGCTGTGACGCTGTTGCATGGCACCTGCACACACACACGCAGCGCCTGCATCCTCCCTTTTGTGTCCGCCCTCCGCCGGAGTGGCCACACACACGGGCAGCAGCAAATTCATTTCACCCTCGACAATCCAAAATCAACACTGACATCCCTCGCGACGCAAAGATCTCAGTTGCCAGCACGGGCCTCCCGTCGCTCTGCCATCAACGCTAAAACACGGCACAGTGCACGCACTCATTTTCTTCGTGCTCAGTCAGCCGTTTGCTTCACACATTCTCCAACGGGATGGCGACCATAAAAGCACGCCACAAAAGCCACTGTGATCGCACAGGCTCTTGCGATGAGCGTCTGTGTGTGCATGGATCCGCTGCTCACACGTGCTGGCAGGCAGCCCGCAGCCGGTGCTCTCGTGCCAGTTCATCGGCTCCAACATGGGAAAGAGAAAACGGTCTATTCCCGATGTACTTATTCCCACCAGCAGCACCAACACGCTGGTCGCCAGCCGTCATTCCTCAGCAAATCCAGAAATGCTGAAGAGTGGCGTGGAACCGTCAGCCAACAATGCCACAATCCCCGCACACATGTCGGCTCCACCAGAGAAGACACACAAACTACAAACAACACCCCTCACAAGTCATCCGAACATCATTCCGACACACCGCGACATGCCAAACAGAAGTATTCGTCACTCCATGCACCTCCCCACACAATCAAATAGTCCACGCACCACGCACGGCAGCAGCTCACACCCGTCTAAACAAGTGCTCTTCGGAGCAGTGTTACCCACGTCCTGCAGTGGGAAGTAAACAAACGAGACGGGCTGCCAAACCCCAAAGGAGTGCCACGACTGGCCGCAATTCAACGGAGCGCTGCCACTCAAAACAATTCAGTCCTCATGCCCTCAGCCTCCCACCTTCTCCCACAATAGCCCCAAGAGCTGCAAATCAAACGCGCAACGCCCCTTCCCCAGCAGCCGCTAACGGAGCGCAAGCCCCGCTGCACACACCGCGACGATTCCCCTCATCGTGCCAACGGTCCGCAGCGTCAGCTCAGCGCCACACTCCACCGCCCCGCCGTCCCACGAAGACGTCTTTCCTCCAACAAAATAAAACACCAGCGGATATTCGCCTGGGCCGCTGGCCGGACCCTCAACTTGTCTAAAGAAACCAAGCAAAACAGAAGGAAGGGGCGAACGGAGGGGCAGTGGATTCGCAATCTACTCAGCGCTTGCTCCAACCACATATATGCATTTATATATATTCGGACTGCCACTCTCGTGACATGCTGCGCTTTGTTGGGGTTAGAAATACTATGACTTACGAAGTGGCAGACTTCGGAGTCCTCCAGCCACAAGACACCGCCGCATGGAGGGAAATTAAAAAGGGGGCTGCTGGGAAGGCAAAAACATAAATAAGTCAATAATTTCTTCTCACCGCCATCGGCACCCTAATTACTTCCATCGAGGCCATCCAATCGACCACAAGACAGAGAAAAAATACCGCACAGAAATGTCTTCGTTTTATCAGAATATATATTAATTTAGGCAGCCAGCCCTCGTCGCAAGCATCCTGGTCACAAGCACCTATTCTTCGGCTCGTCCACACACTTCATTTACCGTCCATCCCACAACACACACAATAGGAGAAGCGAAGGATCATTACACAAAGCCAAGGCAAATAAATAAATAATAACGGGAAATCGCAGCCCACACGGGGCCCTCGCACACGCACACAAACGCCCCCACGGCATTCCTCAGAAGAAGTCAAACAGACTGGTACTCGTAAACCATCAAAAATAAAAAAGGTGCGTGGTGCCTCGACATCGGCAGTCAACAAAAGAGAGGCAGAGTCTATAGAGCATGTTACTGGCATAAAGTGTACAGACAAACAGAACGTATATATAGAGAGAGAGGCATATCAATCGGCATGGGTTTTTCTCTCTTGCATCCACTGCCGAGTGCCATCCACGCAGGAAGCAACAGCAGTCGCCTCGCCGTGCAACGGAACCCATGCCGCCGCTCAACAGAGTGGTGCCACGGCGGCAGCAGCGGCAAGCAGAAGAAGCAGCGTCATTGCCGTGGATCAGAGGCGGGGCGTCCGTCAGGTCTGCCTCCCAATCCCCGCGCCCCACCGCCGCATCATCATCGCTCCGCGGAGGGTCCACGGCGCCCTGCGCGGCATCGGCGGCGACATCGTCGTTGCACGGAAGATCGCCCTTCCTCAAAGCCTCCTGCGGCGCACCCGCGGTGTCGCTGGGCGAGATCACCCCGTCGCCTGTCGGAGCATCTGGGGCGACTGCCTCTCCTCGGGCGACGGATTCTTCTGGGGTGCAGCCAAGTCGACATCCTTCGGTGGGGTGCCGCGGCCGGGATCAATGCTCTCCGCAACGGAGACGGATGCCCCCTCGCAATCCTTGTCCAGTAATTGCCGGTGGGACCGTCCTGCTCCACATGCTCTCTCCTCGCCGTCCCACGAAACCACCGGAAGGAGACTGCCGGCCGCGGCGGATATCGTGCACACCTGCGCGTGGCCACGGCAAGCAACGCTTCCCTCATCGTTGGGTCGAGTGGCCCACGCAATCGTCGCCCCGTCCGTGCATGGGACCCAACGGACGCCGCCCTTTTCGACCACTCTAAGACGCACCTGCATGACAAGGCACCCCAATGCCGCATGCATGGCAGCACTCAGATACGTCTCCTCCGGGTCCCTCGCATCTGTCGTGTTCGTGGGAAGCGTGTCCGGACACCACGAAGAGGGCCTACCCCGGGCATCGCAGACAAACATTCTCCCCGCCAAATAACAGCGTCAGCATCCCTCACATCCAGTGCGGGATCAATGATGAGGCAGCTGTCCATCGGGCGTTCTGCGGGCATTTTATGGACACTCCCCAAACACCAGCCAATGGAATACAGATCCGACGCGCAGCATTCGACGGGAACGCCCAATTCGCACAGCATGTGGGGATATTCACTCATGTTCAGTGCAGAGCAATTCCTCTGCTGCTGCAGCGCACAGCACGAATTCCCGCACCAACGCATCGGCTCCGCCATCCCCCTGCTCACCCTCATGCAGCCCAGGGCAGCCAATGCGGCCAGCGTCAGCTCCGCGCAGTCGCCGGCACCTCCAATCGCCGCCATCCACTCATCCCTCGCGTGGCGCCACGACCGGTGCGACTCCAGCGTCCTCCCGTCCCCATCGTCATCCTGCTGCTCCACGCCATCAACGTCGTCGAAGTCGTGGTGCTCCCTCGCTGCCATCGCGGCAGTCGTCGAGTGCACCACCACCGACAGCGCCCCGCCACGCACACAGGCAGCATTCCTCACCATGCCGCGGCCTGCCATGTGCGGGCAGGCAAACCCGACAGCATGGGCCATCAGGTGCGCGGCGATGCGGGTGGCGAGGCGTCCGTGAAACAAGACGGCCGGGCAATGTTCATGGCGCCAGCGACGGGACGGCCATCCTCCAGCGTGGCGCACGGCAGTGCCCACACACCACCCGGCGCAGCAGCCACGCACTGCACCATGTCAGAATTGGCAGCACCAGCGGAACGATGCTCAGCAGGCACAGTGAACCGACTGCAAACACTGCCAGTGGCGAGTGACGGCACAACCAACGGACGCTCCAGTGGCTGGACGAGCAGACGATCCGCATGCAGTTTGACAGCAGCAGGGACAACCTCCTCGGCAACAGCGTTCCCGTGCGCAGACGACAGAGCACCATTCTTGCAGACAAACGCGCCGTCCAATGCATTCGCTGTGCAACACCAGGAGAAGCCGCAGTGCCTCCTGCTGCCACACGGGTCCGTTGTTGGCGCCTTGATGCGGACGGGCACCCATCGGTCCCTCCAAACGACGCTGCACACCTGCAACGCATCCTGCGCTCCGAGAGGCACGTCTCCCACCACACCCGGGGACGCCCACACGCCGCCGGCACGCACCGCATCGTCAAGGAAACAGGGATACGTCAGGATGAGAGCAGGACACCCGCCGGCAATTCACATCGCTGGCATCATCACAAGCAGCAGCAGCAGCAGCACTGCAGGCCGCGGGGCGACGTGGATCAACCGACGCATGGCGTATGTGGAAGAAAAAACGTAATGGCCTGACGAGGATGCAAGAGGCTGGCACCTCTACAAAAAGAAAGAAACGGTATGAGAACACAAAGAGGAGATTTAAACGCCCGCAGTCAATGCAAGCCACTGATAAAAAGGGTGGAATGGGTGCACTCAACCACAACACGAGCAGAGACTCAAAAAAGAAAACAAAAAACAAGAAGCCGAAGCGTGGAACTACCGAAGCACACACACTCTCATTGCTCCCGTAACGCAAAACACACACACAGGGAGAGAGAGAGGTCGCCCACTCAAAGCAATGAAAAGTAAAAACAATTACGGTGCTCCACCCATGCAGCCAGGCAGGAGGACAGCGGTGCGTGTCGTGCAAAAGAGAGAACCAACGGGCCTGCATGGGTGTGCATTCATAAATACGTGAACAAATTATGTGTGTGTTTAGTGGGGTGAGGTGAGGGCGAGATTCCATGCAAGGGGACACACACACAGTGAGAGAAGGACGAGTGTGTGTGCGGGCGGTGCACGGCTCTCTCTCCCTCACTCTCACGCGGCCACCACCGCAGCAGCTGCTGCACACGCAAGAAGAAAAAGAAAAAGAGGGGAGGTGGTGTGAGAGGCCGCGGTGCTGCCGTCACTGTCGTCAGGCGTCCTCGTGGCACTTGTTTGAGCGGCGGTGACTGTTGCTGGTGTTGGTGTTTCTGTTCCTCCCTCTCCCGGCGGCTGTGATGCCTGTGTACCTTCGCCTGCAGTTCCTTCCGGTTGACCCAAATGATTTTCCTCCGAACTGTTGTCCTGCCCATCAGCAGAATGAGCGGCGGTGACTGTTGCTGGTGTTGTTTCTGTTCCTCCCTCTCCCGGCGGTTGTGGTGCCTGTGGGCCTGCGTCTCCTTCCGATTGATCAGAACCATTTTTCTCCGAAGTTTGTTCCTGCCCATCAGAGGAACCACCGGCACTCGATTGACCACTCCCTTCCCCGCTCTGAGCGGTACTCTTCTGTAAGGCGGCTTCTTTGAGTTTACTTGCATTAATTTTCAATTCACAAGAATACATTTTGGGAAAGATTTTACAGTATACACCGTTTGCCCCATAATAATATTCATTCATCTCTTCGTTGACAAAATCCCACGCGTAGCCACCGCCGGCACCGCACCACAGCACGCAGAGGGCACACACCAGCAGCACACGGCCAGTCGTCATCATCGCCATCACTCCTGTCACTTGCGTGTAGCTTTAAGCACAAACTAACAACACGTCAACGCAGAAGAAAAAAAAAAAGTCACGGCACAGTAACAAACACCACCAGCGGACATTAATAAATGGCAGCAGCCCAGCAGCGGTAGTGCACACACACCATGAGGCAGTTGGAATCAGCGAAAGGGGCGAAAACACACAACGCCCCGCAGCAATTAAAAAGCACAAAAAACAAACAAAACAATTAAAAACGGAATACAACTAAACGAAAAGCAATAAAGTAAAAATGGAATAATCCTCTGGGCCGCTGACCGAATCCTGAGTTTATCAATAATAGAAACCAAACCCGATAGGAACAAGAAAGGGATGAATGGAATAAGAATGGATTCACCACATCCTCACAGTTTAACACCAGGTAAGTGTATATATGTATATATATATCATCCGTTAGCCACAATTGTGGCCCTGCTCAATCTATTCGGATGGGAAATGCAAATATAGACTTACGACGTGGCAGACTTTGGAGTCCTCCAGCCACAAGACACCGCCGCTCCCCTTCGCAAGTTCCACCCCTTCGCCAAGTCCTGAAGTGTAAAAACACGACCGCGCGATATGCCATCTGCGGGGTTTTCTGCAGACCGCACGTATGCAAAGGATGCCTGTATTCCGCGAGAGTCCTAAAAGCCCTTGTATCCGTTGCAGCTCCCACGTCATGGCGTGCGATTTTGATCTGCCTTTATTCGCCGCTCCCTGCAGCGAAGTATTGTCCATCCAAACGTCCATGGTGGATGGCAAGATGGCGGAAATAGCCGATAAGGCCAAGCGCTCCGCGCGCGCCTCGGCCAGCATGATGAGAAAACGCTTCCTCCTCCATTTTCCTCCGGCAATTTTAACGTCGCCGGAGCCTGGAATAAAAACGGCTCCCCATCCATGGAGCGATGCATCCGTGATGATGGCGGCCGATGCCTTTTCCGTGGGCTTGATGATTCGCTTACGATTATTCTCATTGATGTGTCGTAATCCCTCGCCCAAACCAACCGCTGATGGTGGAAGGTTCGCCGGCGATGTCTCAAGCACAATTCCCCGGTTAAGTGCGGATAATCGTCGTCGCACTGCCTTGATGAAAAAGTAGTAGTCGCATAAACGCGTGCAAAAAATGGCAGCCGCGTACAAACAGCGTGACGCCATAACCTCCACTCCGCGATGGTTAAGGAATTGAGCGTCGGCATGACGCGTACAGACCGGACAAACCTTTCACTCAGGGATACCGCACGGTGAGTGAGTGATCAAACCGCACCCCCAGAAAGGTGTACTGCGTAGCGCCCAATTAGCGGTCCTCCCCCATTGATGCGTGACAGCCGTCCGCATTACGAAGCACTTGGGCTTCCCACAATGTCGCATCGCTTCTCGACCCTGTGATGCGTATATTATCGATCCATACGACGATACGCACCAATGGAGGTGCAGCCCAGAGGCGGTGAACCACCGTCGTCACCCCGGCGATTGCCGAAGTAATTATAATCTGGAGAATTTCTGGGCTGGCCTTGCATCCCATTGGGGGCCGTGTAAGCTCCACCAGCGTGCCGTCCTCCACGCGGCATCAAAATAGATGCCGAGTCTCCCGCGGTAAAGAGACTTGAAAAAAGGATGCCTTTAAATCCAGGCAGGAAGCGGCCTCAGCCATCACAGGCGGCAAATAATGGGAAATGTGTAAAAGAGGAACATTCGCCTCATAAGGGTCGTCTCTGTTCTTGTCGCGTGGCCACGCGATCCATCGTCGTCGCAAACCGGTGGTTTTCTCCTCCACAACCGAAAAAGGTCTTGTCCATCCGCCGCTTGTTATTGTGGACGAAGCGTCCTCGATTATTCCGGCTTCCCTCAATAATCGCGCGTCAGCGGTTGGAATTCTCCGTGAGCCTTCGCGCGCTTTACCTGAGGAGGAAGACGGAGGGAAAGGGGACCGCCCGACGAGTCCCCAAACTTGCATGAGTCTCTCCAAGGTAGCCGGGTTCAACCGGCTCATGATCCACTTTGGTATTCAATACGGGCACGTTGACTTGCTGTGGCGGGATGGTTCGTTCATCTTGTGGAGTGGTCAGACGCGTCCTTGGCTCGTGTCTCGTTATTGTAGCAGCATGATGATAAAAATTATGGAAAAAACGCTCCTCTGCTTTCAACCAGGGTTCCTGCCCTTCCGCAGTTTCTCCCTTCACATCAATGCGGCCAGTGACGACACCTGGGTCAGCACTGTGGTGTACTTCCACAAATATCAAACTGTGCTCTGGGGAAGTTTGAACGGATTGACGTGCTTCGCCAACTGCGAGATCACGTGTGGGTTCAAATTGTGCGTCTCCACGATTTGAGCAGCGTGCCTCAGCGCACCTCGTTTTATGGAATGCGCCGTGGCATTCCAAGGAGCCAGAGCTCGTTCGACTTTGGCAGTCGTCAGATTCGTGAGCTTTTCGTTTTCTTGAAGTGTTCTGAATGGCTTTATAATGTCGAACGCGTCCTGCCCTCGCATCCTCACGAACCGCGAGGCGCGGTGTGGATCCGCTCTCGCCGTCCTTGACGCCACGGTCCAATCCAAAATTAAGGTCCCTTCCGACTCCATTGTAAAATTGTTGGGAGTTAAGGCCGCAATCTCGGACCAACGACTCGCCGTTATCCACGCAAGTCGAAAAACAACACGTTCCTTCCAATCGGTCCGGCTGCGGATATGTTCATTCATCTCTTCCTTTGTCAAGGGGCGCGCCTGTTTCGTCTCCCATCGCGCCGCAATCTTTTGTAGCCCCAGAATCATCATGTCCAGTGGGGTTCGATCCATTTGCAACATGGGCCGCAGCATCCTGGTGTACTGCAGTCAGGTCGATGGTGCCACATCTAATATTGCCATCAAAAGGCCGCGCAGCTCTCCTTGTTCATCGGCTGTTCGTGCGTGCGGCAAAAGCTTGTAAATCGCCTGCTAGTGACATTCTCTGCTCCCACTTTGACGGCACACACATTTATCGAGCCACCTCGTTTGCTCTCCTCATATAGCTGGCCCAAAGCGGGGATGTCGGTGATTCGTCGTACCACAGTCGAGCGTCGTTGGCGGATAAGCTCCATTGCCCTTCTCGACGATTGCGTCGGGCAATTTGAAAGATCGGGTGGAGCGTCGGCGGTGCGGTGCGATGCCTGTGCGGAATAGCCGGAGTTGGTGGAATGGATGGGGCTGTTTCCGTGCGCCCTCGCAAGCAGTCAGAAGCTTCTCACCGCTCTTTGACGGCCGACCGCGCTGCGAGTCATTCCTTCTGGAAGCACCTAGGACATTGCGTGTAGACGCGTCGTGTCCACAAAGACGACACAACTGACGTCGCAACAATCGATGTTTTTTCGTGGGTGGGCGGGCACGAAGTGTGGAGAGCGGGATATGCTGGGGTTGGTTTTTATCGCGATCTGCATCCGGATGTTCTGCGGTAGGGCACTGCCAAAATCCATGAACTGATCGGTGGGCTCTCGATCTATCTCCAGTGCGTGCCTGCACGATACCAAATCGTCAAAGGCAGGCTGAAACTGAGCGTCCATTTGGTGCCAGCAATAACTGTATGTGCATCGGAGGTCGAACAGGACACCGGAGATGCCCTCATTCCAAATACGCGGGGCCCAAGTGTTGACGTCGAATGCAAGAAAATGCAGTTCCTCTTCTTCGGAACCGGAATGTGCGCCCAAAGATGAAGGTTGTGGAAGGCAGAGGCATCAAGACAGGAAAATGTGTTCTCCCCAGAATCGCCGTGAGACGTTCGGGTATTGACCCGCCGTCTCTCCCCCGTGAGAGTGCGTTGGGGAAACGTGGATGCTGGCACGCTCCCAGCATCAAATGATGCGGTTGGTGTGGCCGTGTGTTTACGTCACCGTCGTGCATGCGTTAGTGGGGGTTCATCTGGCGGCCCTCTCCGAGAGGTGGGCGCTTCTCGTTGACACGGCGTCCCCGCGTTCCGCAAAAAGGCCGCTGGCCACCGCAATGTGGAATTCGCGTGCCGACAATTAAGTATGCGCCTCTTCCACCTGCAAGTAAGGCTGCGCGCTCCGATTATGAACGCCCGCAACGGCGTGGGTGTAGTCCGAGTTTAATATCTACCTTTCCGCAATGATCAGCCCTTGCTGGTCCCCAACCCCCAAGCCGCCCCCAGACGATGGGCAGGAGCAACTGAACATCGAGATTTGGTACTTGACACGCCCGGAGGTTCGCCAAGTGCTCGCAACGGTCGAATCCTCCCAGTGCTTGGCGATCTTTGCTGAAACCAAGCGTAGGCCTGTCATTGTTGCAGCGGCGGTTACCACCGCATCCAACGGCCCGTGCTCATCAATGAATCTGAGCTACACCTGGACATCGCCATGCTGGCGAACCAAGTCCAACATGCGGGCACCAATGTCGCTGCACCCCGTCGCCGTGTGAAATGAAGCACTGTCATTTCCTTCAATCAGCTTGCAGGGATCCCGTGTGACCGCAAAAATAAAAATAATTATAAATCGTCTGAACGCTAACAGTTCCCTGATTCCTTCAGTCGCGGTCAGTCAAAAATTCATAATAAAAAAAGAGAATTGTAAAGAAATATATTCATCGGTTTATCAAGAAACGTATTAATTCAGGTAACCAGTCTTCCTCGTAAACGTCCTGTTCACAGGCTCCCAAAAAAAAGAAATACAACAGAAATAATAGTAATAATGCTATTAATTTTTGCGGCGCGTTGTGTCATCGCTTCCCTCCGACTCGTTGGGGAGTTCCGTCGTCTCTACCGGAGAGTCCGGAATCACCCCACGGTCCTTCAACAGACGTTCCACGAACTCTGGGGGATTTGGCGCATCGTAAAACGGATATGCCCTCAGGCGATAGGAACGCGGATCGACAGGGACGTCTGTACCGATACTTGGGGGTGGGGGAACGATCGCGTTAAAAGGAACAGCGCGTTCCACCCGAAACTCCATGTGCCACCCCGGAACATCCGCAAAGTCTATTTGCACCGGTCTTGTCGTGGTTTCGCCGTGAAACGTCACGTAACCGTAAGCAGTTCCCTTATTTCCATCGCGATTAAAATCAATGGCGGAAAGGGTGACATACTTGTCGTACGTCCCCTCCTGCCACTCCTTGCGGTAAAACCGCTGCCCGCGGCCATCAAATTCCACCTGAGAGGCCAATTGGAAAATGTTCTTTCCGGTGGATGTATTGTACTCGTACGTGGCCACGGTCGCCCGCAATGCCTCCAGCGGATCCACCTGCGATGCACGGTCAACGCACTCCACATCCACCAGTTTTACGCCATCCAACACCATCTTTTCCTTGGCGTTAAGAACAACACCGGGAACATACTCCTTTGCGGCCGTCCACGGCATGCGCCTGCGGTGAGGATCCGGGGAAAGCTTCATTCCCTTTGAGCCCAGAGTCATCGAGCTGCCGCCGTTAAGCGCGTCCCGTCGAAGGGCAACAACAGCCCGCCGCAGCATTCACGAATGCCCTCCTGTCACTTCCTGTGCAAAAAAAAAAAAAAAAAGTCATTGGACGGAAAAGCGTGCACAAATGCCCGGCAAGAAAAGTCAGCACCAGTGAATGAACACTGAAGCCACGGGCGCATGCTCCACAAGCGTCCTTCCTTTTTTGTCCAACTTCTTAGTTGCATGGAAATGGCCCGCAACCGCACACGTGAGAATACAAAGGTAAAAGGCAAGCAGCGTAGCTGTTGAAACACACACACGCGCATCGTATGAAACGCTTCATGGAGAGGAACGGAATGCAGGAAGAAGCGCACACAATCCCCACAGACACCCGCAATCGTGTGTGTTTGTGTGCGTCCCACTCTTCCTCCCCCGATGCATTCCTGTGCGTGTCTCGCCGTAGGGTGCCAAGTCCCTGCACAAACACGCCTCAGGACGCGGCAGCGAGGTTCCCCCAATGACCACCTCACGGCCATACCTTTTGGATACCTCATGGACCGAGCGCCTCTCGCTGCAGGCCACACCACACAAAACAAGCAGCACAATCCGCTGAGAAGTTGTGAGGGCAATCGTCCCACCACCGCCACCACCACCCAGATCAGGATGATTCTCCACTTTGCCACCACACCCTTGAAATGGCCCGGCGTTTTTCCCTGCTCCACTGTTTTGTTCACCACTCGCGCCATTTGGCCTCATCGAATGATCGCGCTGAATCGATGCCAACAACAGCTCAACCCGCAGCGTCCTATTCCTGTCCGTCTCCATAATCATGTAGACCTGCTTCAGAAAGGGATCCCCGTCCGTCGCGGCGTTGCTAGCAGAATCACTCGTGCTCCGTCCGCCCTGCACCGACGCCGTGCTGTATCGTCGCACGCTCCCGGCCCTCCTCGTCACATGCTCGAGGTTCGCAAACAAATGGGCGTTGGGCGTCAGTCCACCGTCTTGGGTCAGCTGCTGCTTCTTGGCCTCCGTCAACTCGTCACTGCCGCTCGCAGTAACAAGCAACAGGAGAAGACGCAGTCGCACTGGCCGGGGCATCGCCGCATCCCCCGTCAGGCGCCGCACGCCGCTCAGTTTTTTCCTGAAGGGGTTTGTGCCCAACGGCGATGTCTTGTTCCACCTCTCACACCTCCGCCAGTCGCTTCTCCCGATACTGTGCCACAAGCCTCTCGCAAATATCGATGTGCAGCGACGGTCTGGCTTGCCTCTCCAGAAACTCCGGCGGAGCCCGCACCGCACTGCTCAACTCCGCAAGCTTGGCCTTCGGCTCCACGCCATGCATCAATCTCGGGTGATCCGCGTCGAGTTCTTTCAGCGCCACCAAAAGCTCCTCCACGCAATGCGCAAGAAAACAATGACGGTACGAGCGCCAGTATACATCTTCCTCATCCATCAATTACTGCCGCTTCGAGTCCACACCCAGACGATTCCTACAGGTCTGCTCATACACGTTATTCTCCAGCGGCATCAGGTCATCAAGCAGACACTGACATGTGCGTTGGTGCATCAGCGGCGTCACCGTTTCGAAGCCTCAATCAACGAGGATCCGCACCGGGTTGCCGCAACTGTCTGCGCCCCTAAGCGAAATCCTGCTCGTCGTGGCAGTGCCTGGAGACACCTCAAAAAAGGTCCCGGCAACCCCATGGCAGATGTTGCCACTGTTGTGGTGGCGAATAACAGGCACACTGTTGTTCACGGCGTCAAAAGCCGCCACAAGACGTGACGCCGCAACATCCAAAACGGACTCTCGAGTCGGAGGCGACAGCAGCTGAGGGAACCCATTCTGCATCCTGGGGTGGAACACCAGCACTTCAGGGGCAGTAAAATCTAACATCATTTCCTTAAAGCTCATCACCCTCGGCGCTGTCCGAGCCCACGCGAGTTGCTGAGAGCGGCGATGCGGAATCCACCCCAGCGAAAAGATGTGTGCATCCATGTGCGGGACCTTTGCCATCCAATCCGCAGCCACGCGCCTCACAGACGCATCCTCCACGGCAAAAAAGTAGAGCGCTGGGCTGCTCATAATCGGCTGCCGCGGTGTCATGGGGTCCTCAAGCAGCGTCACGCCGTGCTCCATAAGATTATGGAGACGCAGTGAGCAGCTCAGCGCAGACGCAGCATGGGCATCAAAGACAGGAACTTTGAACAATCGAT
Source organism: Trypanosoma cruzi (assembly GCF_000209065.1). Classification (NCBI taxonomy): domain Eukaryota; phylum Euglenozoa; class Kinetoplastea; order Trypanosomatida; family Trypanosomatidae; genus Trypanosoma; species Trypanosoma cruzi. Next base: position 106,611 of record NW_001849504.1, read on the forward strand.
GAACGGCGTCGAGCATGTGGCGAAAGATATAATCCCGCACACAACCACGAACGCCATTGCTGGGCTCACGCAGCCGCCCGCTTCCGTCGGCCTTGCTCGCACCAACCCGCCCCGCATAATATGTCAAGTAGAAGTCACACAGAAAATGTGCTTGGATACGCGTGTGTGTGCCTTGTGTGCGCAGATTCCACTTGCACCGGTGTGTGTGCCTCAGAAATCAAACAAAAAAACAATGAAACAGGGCCATAAGATGACTTTGCATCAACAACCATCACAAAAGAAGCACCATGCACCAGACATATCCCAAATAACAAACACAGAGTCAAACAGAGCGGACACGGAACATGCATATGGAGAACGGGACCCATTGAAATGGATGTTTTTCCTATTAGGCAACCAATGCTGAGCGCGGGCCACGCAGGAGGAAGCGCAGTCGCCTCGCAGCGCAACGCCGACCACACCGCAAATCCATAGAGTGTTGCCACGGCGGCAGCAGAGGCAAGCAGAAGAAGCAGCGGACAGGGACAAGCAGCAGCAACAGTGTCATCACCGAGAGTCGGAGGCGTGTCCTGCTCGCCGTCCGTCTCGCTGCTTCGGTCCCTGCAGCCGAGAGAAGATTCTTGCGGTCTGTCAGGGCGTACTGGCTGGAACCACTTCTTCTCTGGCGACGGGTGCTTCTGAGGAGCAGCAGTGTCTACGTCCTTCGGTGGTGTGCCGCGGCCGTGATCAATTCTCTCCGCAACGGGGACGGATGCCCCCTCGCAATCCTTGTCCAGTAGATGCCGGTGAAACCGTCCTGCTCCACATGCTCTCCTCGCCGTCCCACGAAACCACTGGAAGTAGGCTACCGCTGGTGGCGGATATCGTGCACACCTGCGCGTGGCCACGGCAAGCAACGCTTCCCTCACCGTGCGGTCGAGTGGCCCACGCAATCGTCGCCCCGTCCGTGCATGGGACCCAACGAACACCGCCCTTTTCGACCACTCTAAGACGCACCTGCATGACAAGGCACCCCAATGCCGCATGCATGGCAGCACTCAGATACGTCTCCTCCGGGTCCCTCGCATCTGTCGTGTTCGTGGGAAGCGTGTCCGGACACCACGAAGAGGGCCTATCCCCGGGCATCGCAGACAAACATTCTCCCCGCCAAATAACAGCGTCAGCATCCCTCACATCCAGTGCGGGATCAATGACGGTGCAGCTGTCCATCGGGCGTTCTGCGGACATTTTATGGACACTCCCCAAACACCAGCCAATGGAATACAGATCCGACGCGCAGCATTCGACGGGTACGCCCAATTCGCAGAGCATGTGGGAATATTCACTCATGTTCAGTGCAGAGCAATTCCTCTGCTGCTGCAGCGCACAGCACGAATTCCCGCACCAACGCATCGGCTCCGTCATCCCCCTGCTCACCCTCATGCAGCCCAGGGCAGCCAATGCGGCCAGCGTCAGCTCCGCGCAGTCGCCGGCACCCCCAATCGCCGCCATCCACTCATCCCTCGCGTGGCGCCACGACCGGTGCGACTCCAGCGTCCTCCCGTCCCCATCGTCATCCTGCTGCTCCACGCCATCAACGTCGTCGCAGTCGTGGTGCTCCCTCGCTGCCATCGCGGCAGTCGTCGAGTGCACCACCACCGACAGCGCCCCGCCACGCACACAGGCAGCATTCCTCACCATGCCGCGGCCTGCCATGTGCGGGCAGGCAAACCCGACAGCATGGGCCATCAGGTGCGCGGCGATGCGGGTGGCGAGGCGTCCGTGAAACAAGACGGCCGGGCAATGTTCATGGCGCCAGCGACGGGACGGCCATCCTCCAGCGTGGCGCACGGCAGTGCCCACACACCACCCGGCGCAGCAGCCACGCACTGCACCATGTCAGAATTGGCAGCACCAGCGGAACGATGCTCAGCAGGCACAGTGAACCAACTGCAAACACTGCCAGTGGCGAGTGACGGCACAACCAACGGACGCTCCAGTGGCTGGACGAGCAGACGATCCGCATGCAGTTTGACAGCAGCAGGGAAAACCTCCTCGGCAACAGCGTTCCCGTGCGCAGACGACAGAGCACCATTCTTGCAGCCAAACGCGCCGTCCAATGCATTCGCTGTGCAACACCAGGAGAAGCCGCAGTGCCTCCTGCTGTCACACGGGTCCGTTGTTGGCGCCTTGATGCGGACGGGCACCCATCGGTCCCTCCAAACGACGCTGCACATCTGCAACGCATCCTGCGCTCCGAGAGGCACGTCTCCCACCACACCCGGGGACGCCCACACGTCGTCGGCACGCACCGCATCGTCAAGGAAACAGGGATACGTCAGGATGAGAGCAGGACACCCGCCGGCAATTCACATCGCAGGCATCATCACAAGCAGCAGCAGCAGCAGCACTGCAGGCCGCGGGGTGACGTGGATCAACCGACGCATGGCGTATGTGGAAGAAAAAAAGTAATGGCCTGACGAGGATGCAAGAGGCTGGCACCTCTACAAAAAGAAAGAAACGGTATGAGAACACAAAGAGGAGATTTAAACGCCCGCAGTCAATGCAAGCCACTGATAAAAAGGGTGGAATGAGTGCACTCAACCACAACACGAGCAGAGACTCAAAGAAAAATAAAAAAACAAGAAGCCGAAGCGTGGGACGACCGAAGCACACACACTCTCATTGCTCCCGTAAAGCAAAACACACACACAGGGAGAGAGAGGTCGCCCACTCAAAGCAATGAAAAGTAAAAACAGAAATAATTACGGTGCTCCACCCATGCAGCCAAGGAGGAGGACAGCGGTGCGTGTGGTGCAAAAGAGAGCACCAACGGGCCTGCATGGGTGTGCATTCATAAATACGTGAACAAATTATGTGTGTGCTTATTAGGCTGAGGTGAGGGCGAGATTCCATGCAAGGGGACACACACACAGAGAGAGAGAAGGACGAGTGTGTGTGCGGGCGGTGCACGGCTCTCTCTCCCTCACTCTCACGCGGCCACCACCGCAGCTGCTGCTGCACACGCAAGAAGAAAAAGAAAAAGAGGGGAGGTGGTGTGAGAGGCCGCGGTGCTGCCGTCACTCTCGTCAGGCGTCCTCGTGTCACTTGTTTGAGCGGCGGTGACTGTTGCTGTTGCTGGTGTTGGGGTTTCTGTTCCTCCCTCTCCCGGCGGCTGTGATGCCTGTGTACCTTCGCCTGCAGTTCCTTCCGGTTGACCCAAATGACTTTCCTCCGAACTGTTGTCCTGCCCATCAGCAGAATGAGCAGCGGTGACCGTTGGTGTTGGTGTTTCTGTTCCTCCCTCTCCCGGCGGTTGTGGTGCCTGTGGGCCTGTGGCTCCTTCCGATTGATCCAAACCACCTTCCTCCAAAGTTTGGTCCTGCCTCCCAGAGGAACCACCGGCACTCGATTGACCACTCCCTTCCCCGCTCTGAGTGGCTTTCGCCTGTGAGGCAGCTTTTTCCCTTTTACTTGCATTAATTTTCAATTCACAAGAATACATTTTGGGAAAGATTTTACAGTAAGTGCCATTTGCCCCGTAATAATATTCATTCAACGAATCGTTGTTGAAATCCCACGCGTAGCCACCGCCGGCACCGCACCACAGCACGCAGAGGGCACACACCAGCAGCACACGGCCAGTCATCATCATCGCCATCACTCCTGTCACTTGCGTGTAGCTTTAAGCACAAACTAACAACACGTCAACGCAGAGAAAGCAAAGAGAGACAAGTCACACAGCCACGCACCGTCCCATCCAGCGATGAGAGTCACGCACAAAAACAATTGGGTGGGCGCCGCTCGACAACAAAAACAAAAAAAAAGGAGTGCTCCTCGCCCGTGCACCGTTCCTCACACCCCCACAGTTACTATTACCGTTATTCTCTCTCCTCAGTCCCTCACAGGCACGCCACGCTCGCCTCAACACACGCCCCTCCAGCACAGGCCTCGGGATCGTCGGGCCCTTACAGCACAGGTAGTCCGTGATGCGCTCCCGCTGCGCCGCAACGTCCGCCACCTCCTCCCAGTCGAACAGCTCCGTGTCCTCCACGTCCTCCACAATCGCCGGCATGCCCCGGCCGCGGAACACCCACAGCGCCACAATGTCGTGCCGCCTCTCCTCCCCAATGATGAGTGCAACGCCCAACAAGTACTTGCGCACGTGCTCCATGCGCTGGAACCACCCGCGGATCAGGTTGGCCGTCATGAACTGCATCTCGGTGCCCTCCTTGTGCTTGGAGCAGACCCTCACATCTTCTCAATCCACGGCCTGGGTGCTGCGAGAGGCTGCCGAGAAGTGCCACTTTTGTAAAAGATCCAAATGTGCGGAAACAACGGCCACCCTCACTCCATCACACCTCCGCTCCCTCCACTCGCCCACGCACAAGAACGGTGTCATGGGGAAGAGAAGCCCGCCGCACAACACATGCACAAGGGCACAAACAAAAGCAATGCCATCCACGTCGCACCACAAGATAGAGCCATGCGCTCAGCACACACACGGCTGCAACGAGAGTGACGGGCGGATCCAAGTCCACGGCGCTGCGCTTTAGTTCTCACCGCCACGACGGATTGGCAGAACGACTCACAGTGACGCACTGCACACACCATCCGCTCCCCTCCGAGTGCGCTCAGCAGGCCGGCGCCCAGTCACCCTCGTGCCATCGCAATGGGAACACAAACAATCGTCGTCGCGGACCATCAGTGCCTCTAGCAGGAAAGAAGAAGTGGGGGCATGTCAACAGCACGGCCAGCAGAGGGACACTCAACGGGACACGGAGACACACAGCGACAGTGGATACGGTAACAATGGAGGCACGCTGCGGTGAGATACCAAAGAAAAGGAAAAAGTGAGAGTCCGGCATGACCCTCAAAAGAAACAATTAGGGAAATTTAATTCGGCAGAAATTTTATTTCATGTGCCATGCAACGCAATAGAAGCGACCTTGTGTTTCTGTATATAAATATTGCCTGCGCAACAAAAATTAAAGAAAAGTGTTCGGTACCGTTCCACCAGCCCACACAACATTCCTCACATTTCATTGCGGCATCCGGCCTGTTCCTCCGCTCCTCCTTTCGGGCAGTCCGTGGGACGCACAGCAATGAGGCCGGCACCGTCTGTGGGCAAAAGAAAAAATCAAACAAGAGGGGGAAACAAATCACTCATCACGGTATTCATCAACCGAACACCGCGTAAAGAAAAAAACAACAGTACTGATTATAACAGATAAACTGCATTAAAGGTAACATTGAAAAGTAAAAACATTGAAAGAATCAACAAACAGTAAAACGTTAAAAAATAAATAAAAACGGCGGCATAAAAAAGGACGAAAAATGCGGCACGTATTCTCCGTGAGGAGTCGCAAATCCACACTCTGTGGCTCAGAAGACTGCCACCCCCCAAACACAATCCCAGTAGAAGCAGCAACACACAAGACACACACACACGCACGGTATTGTTACCGCTCAAGTCACGCAGTATCAATTTCACGTCTTTGGGAGAGGGCGAGGCGGTCGTCGGGACTCACGCCGCTCCAGACCCTGCAGGGTGACTGTTTGTAGTGGGGATTCGTGTCCAGGGGCGTTGTGCCCATTCATTTCCCTTCTGTAATATCCCCAGCAATGTGCTCTCTGACGCTGTCAACTACTCGAACCCTCTCAGATGGTCTCGGAGCCGCCTCTCTCGTCGGAGCGAGGACCCTGTCCTTGAGTGCACGCATCGCAGTGAAGTTCAGTGGGCGGCTGTACAGAAAAAAGTTCTTCACCGTCAAATGAGATTAGTGCCCACCGCACGCCCCAAAGCAAAACCTCAGGACCTCAGGTGGCCTCTCGCCCGTTAACGGCACCTCTTCCCCCAGCGACCGACCATCAACGTCCACAGAGGCCTTGTTGCCTTGCAGCATGAGTGCCACTTGGCGTTCTTTCCTCGGCTCCCAAGTGCTGCTCCGTGTTGTTGTCTTGCCTTCGAACGTCGTCTCCCACTTCTTCTTGTGGCTGTACGACAGTCCCACGGTATGATTGGACTCAGTGTCCGCCAGCATCGCAGTCAGTAGAGTTTTCTCGCTCGGGGCCTCTTCGATGGTCACCGACGCTACAAGTGTGAAGTAGTGGCTCAAAGATACATGACGCACTTCATCACCCCGAGTGTTCACGGGCCATATTGCCCTGGACTCAAGTCCCGTCACTTGTAACCCATCGTTGGCCTTCGCTGCATTCGTCACCGTTGCATTCAGGCAAAGGTACTCGTCGTTCCACCTGTCATCACTGGCCGCACCGGACAAAACTGCCACCAGCCACGCCGTGGGTATAGACAAGCTGGAGAAGAAAATGCCCTTTTGCGTCCAAGTACTGAGGACGGACTTGATTGCACTCAGTTCCTCCGTCAGGCGGCAAAGTGAGATGACACGGCATTCACAGTTGCCCCTCCCTTGTAAAAGATGCAAACTTCCATCCGAGTGCAGCAGGTTGCCGGCTAGCATCCAATTCGCAGCATTGTCCACGGCAGCCGGTCCAACAGAAAACGTGCGGTTGTTGTCCGTGACCCAAAGGCAGAGCGCAGTGGCCCTTTTCTTCCCCGAGGCGTGCCCCCTCTGAGTGTACAGCATGACCTCCCTTTCCTCAATGGTCGCGGTGATGAGGGCATCCACATGCAGGCTTTCCTTCTGAGGGACTCCTGATCGGGCGTTGACCCACACGCCTTAGAGTGCCCCGATGGCCTCCGTCCACTTTGTCCCCATGTCACGCGACTCGTACACCCTCTGGCCATTCTCGCAGTCAACAATCATGAGAAGTGATCCCTCCCATCCTGTGACGCGGGGGTTAAGGCATTTCGCAGGGGAAATGTCTTCACAGAGCGTCCAGATACTGCCGTTGTCCGTCGAATGCACGATCATGGAGTAAACGTCTTCCGATTCATCCACCGCCATCAGAGGAAACACAAGCGTGCCATCCTCCATCACAACACCTGCGCCACCAGAAGCAATGAACTCCGTCCACTCACCTTGTGAGAAGCAGAAGAGATCAGTTTCGAGAGTGGTTTGGGGTCGCCACATTCGATCCGTCCACTCTGCTTGCCACCCGTGGGATTCGCGACATCACCCACAACCAGTTTCACCTCCAAGCCGCCCTCTCTCCAACACCCACCTTCGTAGGACACATCAGAGCTTCCCGCAAGAGGAAACACTCTGTTGCCCTTCGTGATTGTTGTGGGGCGGAGCACAGCACCCAAACTCTCCTCTCCCTCCGCTGCACCAAGCACAGTGTGTGCCCTCCATGTATCCTTTTATTGACCTCACCAAAAACAGTGGACCAATTCCACGCGGAGTCGATGTACCCCGCAACAAAATCAGAAGAAAAGGGCTTACTTAATTGACCACCTTGATATTCGGCATCCATGTGACCTTCAAAGAAAGCTGCAATTACTCCACCAGCACTGACGAGAGAGAGTGAAGCAAATGAATCCCTCGCCGTAACTGGAACAATCCCATCCTTCGGCTGCACCAGCGTCGTCTGCGCCACAAATAGATCGACTCCCCGCGGCAACTCAACATTTATTAAACCACTCATCGTATCATCAATGGGATTCCCCTTCGGCTCGGTGAAAGGCGTGGGACTTCTTTCGGATGGTGTCGGAGCCACATTGATATTTTAAACGTAAGCAAGCTCAAGCTTCGTCTCGGACGTGTTGGTCGCCGTGTTGGATGCGGGACTCGGATCGACGGTGTTGGGTCCGTCAGCCGCCGCAGACTGTCGCCAATCCTCGTGTTGACGTGGCGGCTCAGCATCAACTTGCGGCGCAGTTGTCCCACCAGATTTTGTGTCATCCTTCCCTTCACGGGGCGGCGGCAACTGACAGATGCCCGTCCGGTCAGCATCGCTGCTCCGTGCAGGCGGATGGATGGTTCCGTCGGGGGAAAATTGACGCCACCACAATTCATAAGGGCCGGCGTATTTATGTGTCGTCACATTCATCGTGGAGGCAACGGTGGCCCCTTCCTCTTTCATTGCACAGCTGGCAGCACAGTTGCTACATGTGTGCACCGCATTGGCCTCATGAAACACAGCACCCAGCACACCATTCCTGCCATGCATGTGCACACCAAAGCCACTGAAAGTATAATTCTCATACTGAGCCTCAGCACTGGCAGGAGAACAATTCCTCCACGCCCACACACACACGCACACGCGCACGCGGTAGCTCAGGCTGCCGTCACTCGGAGCACACGACACATCCACCGCACAACCACCGCATCCGCATCACCAGATACATCTCCAGGACTCCCAGCAGCCGTCACGCACACGGACAAGCAGCAGCAGCAGCACAAGAGCGCAAGGACCAACACGGCGCCGCACCGTCATCATCGCAGTCATCGTCACCCGTAGTGGAGTCGCTGGAGCCAGTCAGCTTATCCGTGAGGCAGAAGAAAAAGAATGCAACAAGAGGGAGAGGGACGGAGCACCGCGGATACAGCGAGGAAGAGAGCAGACAACATGAGGAGAGGGCAGCAGGCCCAGCCGCACAGTTCACACACCACGAGACGGCATCCACGCAAGGAAGGCACACAACGCCAGCAGCCACCCACCATGCAGCAGGAGAAGACATCCACCACCATATCCTCCCAGCTCATTCCCACAGCCCCAGGGAAATGGCAAAAACCCGCACCCACCACAACAGCCACACGCGCAAGCGAACCCTCATCCATCCATGACGCGGCAACAAAATTTCCAGCCATCCCGCCCTCAATGAGACACGGAGCCCAACTCAACGCAGTCACACGCGGTGCTCCACACCCGCAGGAAAGGAGACTCGGGCTGCGCACTCCCTCTCCCTCCTCCCTTCTCCTCATGGCAACGGAGGAAGACAATAGCCGCCACACGCAACTGCCAGCATGCACCACAAAAGGAGCATTAATCCACTGCAATGTGCATCTTGTGTGGTTGTGGTTGTGTGTGCCTGCAGAAATACAAAGCAAAGAAGTAGAAAAAAGAGAGCAGAGTATGTGGAGAGACGCAAAAAATAAAACGTGCAGCGGAGACGCATGGCGGAAACAACAAAAAGAAGACCGCCCAAACTCATGATTGCACTGCAGCCCAAGCAGCGGCAACCCACACAAAATTTGTTTAAAACAAAAAAAAAAAAGCTTTCTCCTTCATCTTATACAAACCCCATCACACAAAATAATTATAAATGAAAAGGAAATCATCCATTACTGTTCCACACAAATTTAAAAAGCTGCCGGCTGCCGTGTGGCCACACCAAACTGTCTGCATATATTTTGCCCAAAAAAAAATCTAAAAACGTATTTAAATGTCTTTCAACCGTCTGACCCTCTGTGTGTCCGCACGTCGTTTATATTTCATGGGGTCATCTGCGTGTTGCTGCTCCCCTCAGCCCTCCCATCGGCGTGTGAGTGCGGCCTGCAGAGCTCAGTCACTCGTGTGTGTGTGTGGGGGACTGAGAGAAGCACGCAGACACGACGGCGGTCGTGCCACTCCATCGGGAGAGTGAGCGCAGCAAAAAAAAAAAACATCGGAGGAAAAGAAATGCTCACAAAGCCGACACCGAAGGGACTGCCGGCGCGAGAAATGCACGCGCAAAGCAAAAGGTCTTAAAAACACGGCGGCAGGGTGTGGCTGTGTGTGTGTGGCGCTGCGGGTGTCTGCCAGCCCTGGCCGCAAAAAAAAGAAAACAAGAGGGAAAGAAATGTGTGCTCCGCCCCACCGGCCCTCGTCGCACGCCCACACGTCACGGCTCCCTCAGCGCGCCGTTCGTCGCGGCCCCTCCTCATGCGTGCAGCAGGCGAGGCGCACAGGGCCGTCGTCATGAGCGTGTCGGTGGGTGTGCGAGTGGAGCAGTTGGGCGGGAAACACACGGCACCCCTCACAGGAAGAGTGCAGAAGAAACAATTAAAAGAGGGAAGAGTAGAAAAGAAAAACCGTCCATATTGATTGCTCCCAAAAGCAAAAAGGAAGGATGAGAGATTAGAAAAAAACACGCACAAAAAAGTAAAAAAAAAAACATGAATATTTTCCTTTACGGAGAGTAATCCACTACCAGGGGTGTGTGCGTCGGTGGTGGGGAAGGGCTGAGATGCTCCACGCAGAGGCCACACACACCTCAAGAAGCGGCAATCCCCCACAATCCAAGCAGAAGGAGCAGCGGCAGCAGTCCGCCTCCGCAAACAGTGCTGCCACCATGTGCCCCGCCGTCACGAGCGGTACCTTCACCCGTTGCTCCTGCCGCCAATGTTTTCAGATCTGTCAGCTTTGGAATAGAAATTTTGTTTGCGTTGAGGACGCGGATCTCATTGTCATCCAACGGGCGGTTGTACAGCAGGACATTCGTCACGGTCACAGGCACGCCTTCTTTCCTCCCTGCGCTGCCTCCATCCCCTCCAATGTAGAAGTGTGAGATTCCTTTCGAATCCGTGTTTTTCAATTCACATGACGCATCTCCCACACGCTGACCATCGACGTACGCGGAGCCCTGTTTTCCGTTCCGTAGCACAATGGCCACTTGGTGTGTTGTCCCTGGCTCCCAATTACTGCGGAGTTCCTTGGTCGTTTTGCCACCGCACAGCACCTGCCACTTCCCCTCTTTGTCGTACGACAGTCCCAGGAGCACAGGATTCTTGTCATTCATCGTCGCACCCATCAATGCAATGGGGGTATCTCCCTTCGGCTCACCGTGGACGGACAACGTCGCCACAAGAGTGAAGTCGTGGTTCGAAAAGTAGTACAGCTGATTCTCCCCCTGACTGCCAACGGGCCACTCCGCCCACGCTCCCCGGAACGTCACTCCATCCCCATACCCTGTTGCCACCCCATTCGTTCCTTTCTTTACTGTGGCGTCCACCCCGAGATACTCGTCCCTCCATGTGTTACCAGAGAAGTTTTTGGACAAAAAGCCAACCAGCCCATCCGTGATCTTAACAGCGCTGCAGTCATTGCCAGTTGAGGGATTCTTCGCAGGACTTTTAGAGGGGCACAGCTGAGAGACACGGCCGTCCACTTCCTTCCAGGTCGCCACCACCTCCTTCACCCGCTTCAGCTGCGCAGTCAGACGCACAGAGACCATGCCGAGTGACGATTCCCCACCGCCTTTCTTCTTCTCGTACAGTGCAATCAAATTCTCATTATTATCATTTCCACTTCCAGCACTTTTGTACAGCAGGGAGCTGGCGGCAACGTCATCATCACCGGATACCGGCCCAATATCAGCAATGTGCGTATTGTCCGTCAGCCAAAGATGGAGTTCAGCCCTTTCTTTTCCCTTCCTGTTTGAATACACCGGCACAGTAACGAGCATCACATTCCTGTTCTCAATCGTCGCTGTGCTGAAACCGCTCCCAACGCCTTTCTCATTTCCCTTGTGTTTGTTGCCCCACACGCGCGAGAGTGTCCCGAGTGCCTCCGTCCACGAATCCCCCTTGTCACCGGACTCGTACACCCTGCGGCGGCCATCATCACACGCAGTCATCATCATGAGTTTTCCCTCCTTCCACTCCACGACGGAGGGATCACTGCAGCCACCGTCAGACATCCCCTTCGACAGATTCCCACTCTCATTGGCTGAGGAGTATATGATCAGCGAAACGGCCTTTCCATCCTTCTTCGTGCCTTCCACGGGAAACACAATCGTACCGTCCTTCATCTTAACACCCGATCCACCGCCGCCAATCAGCCGTGTCAAGGATTCGTGTTTTTCAAAATCAGTCAACGAGATAACGAAAGCGTCTTTCCAATAAAATTTTTTACCGCTGCTCCCATCATTACTGACTCTTCCCACAGACCCAAAAAATCCCCACTTAGCTGCTGCGGCTGTGTTACCAGCAGTTCCAGTAACTTCAAAACTGTAGTTTCCAGCAACCATGTAAATACGACTCCCATTCACAACTGTTGTTGGCCGGCTCACACGTACTTTTGTCCGGCTTTGGGAAGCAGAAGCCTCCTGAGCTCCTGTTTGAGAGGCACAACTGTTATTTCCGGCAGGACATTCCTCCAGTACTTGTGTCTTCAGTTTATTTGTATCCAATTCTTTTGATTCTTTATCGGTCCACTCCAGGAGCTCCGAGGCAATCCCAGTAAAGAAATCGCCTTCTCCCTCCTTCAACTGCGCCTCGGCAACGGCAAACACGCCACCATTCACCTCAACAAGACTGGGAACACGGAGCAAACTCAATGTTTCTCCTTTCGCATCTCTCCACCCGAGAGATGAACTCGGTGAATTTCCCTGACCTTGTGCTGTCCCTGAAGCACTGTTCTCCGCGAGTGCAGCTCCACCACAGGGGCCGCAGCACATCATCACGACGAGGAGGAGCAGCACCGCGGAAGTAAACACGTGCCAAGACATGTTGGGCCTCCGCTGCTCACTCTCCCTTCCTTCTGTCCTCCTTCCGCTGGATCCGGTCACGCGGCGACGGTTGTGTGTGCGGGGTGCCTTCACAGCAGCAACACGTGAGAGCATATAAATATGTGTGTGTGGGCGGTGTGTGTGCTGTTGGTCCTTTCAGAGCCTTCGAATTTCACAGTAGCGTTTAGCGCTTGTTTGCTTTCTTCGTAAGAGAGTGAAAAAAATGAAGAAAAACGGGCTAATAAAATATGGGTGAAAAAGTAAGCACTGCCACCGATCCACAGTAAGTGGCACCATCATCCCCGCCGCAGTCACTCCCAACAACAACAACTCACGCACACAGACACACGGAACAGGAGACGGAAGAACAGTGCACCGGAAACACACAGCGACTGCCACCACCAGCAGCAGGAGTCACGGCGGGTGGGCAATTATTCGTCACACACTGAGCGACGCCCACACACGAAAAAAACAACCAGCGGAATGCAAAAGAGCACAACGGCCCTTCGAATCACCGACACGCTGCCGCCCGTCGTTTAATTCGTGTCCCTCCATCGCACCCGCTCCGCCGCTGGCGCACATCACCCCGCACAGCCCGAGGTTCTCCTGTCGACGTATCCACAGCCGCAGTGATGCGTCGACAGTTGCAACTGCTAAGCAAGAATCCATCCGCACATGTCCCAGGCACCCAAAATGCCACACTACTCATCGGCCGCACGTTGCCAACATCACGCCCACAACACATCGGAAACATTCAAATCACGGGCTCCCGTCCTCCCTCCTCGCGAGATGCCGCACCATGGCAGCACGTCAGCGCGGCCACCCACGCCAGAAGCTACCGCTCGCAACAGCATCTAATGTGCCGTGCGGGCCGCACACAACTCCCCGCATCATGCGAGATCAGCCCCCACCCACGCACATCATCGCCAACGCGACGCAGTCCGCAACAACAAATACGGCAAAAAGAGTCCCCACGCCACCCACAGCAGGAACATCGGTGCCGCACACACAACACCAAAAAAAAAAAAAAGCAGCGCAGAAGCGAGCCGACACGCACACCTCCACACGCACGGCATAGAGCCTCTCCCATCATATGCCTGGTCCGGCCGAGACAGCAAAAAAGGATATAAGGGCACACGCAACCCTTGCCATCCCCGCTCCCAGAAACACAAAGCGAGGAATACACCGCGGCTCGGACACGGGGCAAGCGAGCATCGCGGTCGGCGGCGATGAGGTCGGTACCAATTCACACCCCTCTGTTTTGTGTGGGCAAACGGCTCCGCCCATGAGAGATTACAGATGTGTGCATACTCAAAGACTGGCCATGATAAGCGGTCACTCTTTATCCACGGCTGGGTCGCCGCGTGTTGGTCGACAGGTGTGGCACATCCACCACAACAACACGCCACGGAGAGCGAGGCTCTAGCGACGCAAAGGACAGCAATCCCCGCCACAGCGCAGTCGTGCCGACCAAGCAAAGCGATATACCGCCGCTGTGCACACACTTCGGAAGGCCGCAGCTGCATGGCACCAGTGATGCGCACAACTGTTAACAGCGGGGCGGCAAGCAGTTTCCTTCGCCCGTGCCTCACTCCAACAACAAAAGCAGCACAGAAGGCCGCCATGGTTCCTGTAGCAACAAATTCCTTTCGGGAATAGCCGTGACAAAATCCTTTGTGTGGGTGCCGCGGCCGGGATCAATTCTCTCCGCAACGGGGACGGATGCCCCCTCGCAATCCTTGTCCAGTAGATGCCGGTGAAACCGTCCTGCTCCACACCCTCTCCTCGCCGTCCCACGAAACCACCGGAAGTAGGCTACCGCTGGTGGCGGATATCGTGCACACCTGCGCGTGGCCACGGCAAGCAACGCTTCCCTCACCGTGCGGTCGAGTGGCCCACGCAATCGTCGCCCCGTCCGTGCATGGGACCCAACGGACGCCGCCCTTTTCGACCACTCTAAGACGCACCTGCATGACAAGGCACCCCAATGCCGCATGCATGGCAGCACTCAGATACGTCTCCTCCGGGTCCCTCGCATCTGTCGTGTTCGTGGGAAGCGTGCCCGGACACCACGAAGAGAGCCTATCCCCGGGCATCGCAGACAAACATTCTCCCCGCCAAATAACAGCGTCAGCATCCCTCACATCCAGTGCGGGATCAATGATGAGGCAGCTGTCCATCGGGCGTTCTGCGGACATTTTGTGGACACTCCCCAAACACCAGCCACTGGAATACAGATCCGACGCGCAGCATTCGACGGGTACGCCCAATTCGCACAGCATGTGGGGATATTCACTCATGTTCAGTGCAGAGCAATTCCTCTGCTGCTGCAGCGCACAGCACGAATTCCCGCACCAACGCATCGGCTCCGTCATCCCCCTGCTCACCCTCATGCAGCCCAGGGCAGCCAATGCAGCAGCGTCAGCTCCGCGCAGTCGCCGGCACCCCCAATCGCCGCCATCCACTCATCCCTCGCGTGGCGCCACGACCGGTGCGACTCCAGCGTCCTCCCGTCCCCATCGTCATCCTGCTGCTCCACGCCATCAACGTCGTCGCAGTCGTGGTGCTCCCTCGCTGCCATCGCGGCAGTCGTCGAGTGCACCACCACCGACAGCGCCCCGCCACGCACACAGGCAGCATTCCTCACCATGCCGCGGCCTGCCATGTGCGGGCAGGCAAACCCGACAGCATGGGCCATCAGGTGCGCGGCGATGCGGGTGGCGAGGCGTCCGTGAAACAAGACGGCCGGGCAATGTTCATGGCGCCAGCGACGGGACGGCCATCCTCCAGCGTGGCGCACGGCAGTGCCCACACACCACCCGGCGCAGCAGCCACGCACTGCACCATGTCAGAATTGGCAGCACCAGCGGAACGATGCTCAGCAGGCACAGTGAACCAACTGCAAACACTGCCAGTGGCGAGTGACGGCACAACCAACGGACGCTCCAGTGGCTGGACGAGCAGACGATCCGCATGCAGTTTGACAGCAGCAGGGAAAACCTCCTCGGCAACAGCGTTCCCGTGCGCAGACGACAGAGCACCATTCTTGCAGCCAAACGCGCCGTCCAATGCATTCGCTGTGCAAAACCAGGAGAAGCCGCAGTGCCTCCTGCTGTCACACGGGTCCGTTGTTGGCGCCTTGATGCGGACGGGCACCCATCGGTCCCTCCAAACGACGCTGCACACCTGCAACGCATCCTGCGCTCCGAGAGGCACGTCTCCCACCACACCCGGGGACGCCCACACGCCGCCGGCACGCACCGCATCGTCAAGGAAACAGGGATACGTCAGGATGAGAGCAGGACACCCGCCGGCAATTCACATCGCTGGCATCATCACAAGCAGCAGCACTGCAGGCCGCGGGGCAACGTGGATCAACCGACGCATGGCGTATGTGGAAGAAAAAACGTAATGGCCTGACGAGGATGCAAGAGGCTGGCACCTCTACAAAAAGAAAGAAACGGTATGAGAACACAAAGAGGAGATTTAAACGCCCGCAGTCAATGCAAGCCACTGATAAAAAGGGTGGAATGAGTGCACTCAACCACAACACGAGCAGAGACTCAAAGAAGAAAAGAAAAAACAAGAAGCCGAAGCGTGGGACGACCGAAGCACACACTCTCATTGCTCCCGTAAAGCAAAACACACACACAGGGAGAGAGAGAGAGGTCGCCCACTCAATGCAATAAAAACAAAACAGTTACGGTGCTCCGCCCATGCAGCCAGGCAGGACGGCAGCGGTGCGTGTGGTACAAAAGAGAGAACCAACGGGCCTGCATGGGTGTGCATTCACAAATACGTGAACAAATTATGTGTGTGCTTATTAGGCTGAGGTGAGGGCGAGATTCCATGCAAGGGGACACACACAGAGAGAGAGAAGGACGAGTTTGTGTGCGGGCGGTGCACGGCTCTCTCTCCCTCACTCTCACGCGGCCACCACCGCAGCAGCAGCCGCACACGCAAGAAGAAAAAGAAAAAGAGGGGAGGTGGTGTGGGAGGCCGCGGTGCTGCCGTCACTCTCGTCAGGCGTCCTCGTGGCACCTGCTTGAGCGGCGGCGACTGTTGCTGGTGTTGGTGTTTTTTCCGTCGTATTACCATCTTCAGTTTCGCCTTGTTGTGCTGCTTCTGGCTGCTGCTCTGACACGCCATTCGCGGAGCTGCGCTGTTCATTCCCTGGTTCTGCTTCTGGATTTCCTTCCGATTCTTCTTTCGTCGTCAATACCGCTGGTGCCTCTTCTCTTGTATTTTTTGTTCCCTCTTCTCCTTCTTTTGTTACTTTGGGTTCTTCGGTCTTTTTGTCTGGAGGTGATGTGGGAGGGCTGTGGGTGTCTTCACCGTCCTCCGATGCTGCGTGAGACACATCGGGGTCGGTGTCTCCGTCTTCTGGTGTTTGATGGTCGCTGGCAAGGTCCCCACCAACAGCCAATTGAGTACCAACAACTGTGTTTGGGCCTCCACCTCCACCACTCCCAAGGGTTACGGCGGAGTCAGGATCCTCTTCAGATGTGTCAGAGGGCTCGTTGGACGCAGAACGGTCGCCAGGTGTATTTGACGCCGGCTGGGATGGAGCCGGAGGGGACTCGCTACCTCCACTCGGTGCGTGTCCTGCGGAGCCCTTAGTTCCGTCTGCACCACTTCTTGCCCTGTCACCGCCATTTCCAGTCGAACCAGTGGAAGAATCAATCTTACCCGATGCTGAATTCGTTTCACCCAAAAATGAAGATCGAAATGAACTGTTATATAAACCCTTGTACTGATTAGAATTAATGCAAGATTCCTCCCCGCTTCCACATTCCTTGTAGAACCACGCGTAGCCACCGCAGGCACCGCACCACAGCACGCAGAGGGCACACACCAGCAGCACACGGCCAGTCATCATCATCGCCATCACTCCTGTCACTTGCGTGTAGCCTTCAGCACAAAATAACAACACGTCAACGCAGAGCGGAAGCAAAAGTATAGACACGGCCGCTACACCACGCACAGCCACCGCACAGCCACAAATGGCAGCAGCCCAGCAGCGGTAGTGCACACACACCATGAGGCAGTTGGAAGCAGTGGAAGGGCAAAAACACACAACGCCCCGCAGCAAGTAAACAGAAAAACACACAAAAACACAATTAGAAATAAAACACAGGTAAAAGAACAGCAATGAAGTAAAAAAAAGTAAAAACACGCAAAACAAAGGGCTGCACAGTATGGCTCCAGCGCGCACGCACCCATCCTCAAATGTGGCTCCACGCAAACAGTTGTGTGCGTGCCATGCATATGAGTCTGTCTGGGATGCGCTCAACGTGACGGATGCGGGGAGCGGCAAGGAGCACACAGCAGGACAGCGAATGCAAATAAAAACAGTAAAACACAATCATCATTTTTTTCGTATTTATTACTTAGGAAAACAATAGACGCGCACAAGTCCCCGCGGCTGAGTGCTGGCACGCACAGCCCACACAAAATTCTCAGCCCAGAGTGGTGTACGCAAGCGCAGCCAGAGCGAGCAGCAGCGGGGCATGCAGACGGATGTCATGGAAGCAGGCATCATTTCCCGCACTGCTCTCCAGCGCCTTCGTTGTGGGCGCAGAGGAAAGTGGAGCCGGCATGCCTGCCGCCGTAGGATTTCCCTCGCTGGTGGCCGTGTCGGTGGTGTTGGTATTGTCTCCGTGCGCCACCGCGGCAGCAGACGGCGGGGTGCCGTTGGGAGTCCCCTCCGCTGCGGAGTTTTCACCCGGACCGCTGGCAGCAAACTGGCCGCCTGGGGATGGGGATGTTGGCTCAGCGTCACCCCCTGCTGGTGTGCTCCGCGTGGCATCTGATGCGGCTGCCGTTCCTGGCTCTGGCGAACCGTCGCCTGTAACGCCTTGGTTTCCTGCCGCCGGCAACTGTGACTGCAGCTGCTGCGCTGATTGTGGTTCTGTTGTTACACCGGAGGTCGCTGGTTCACCGGGTTCCGCTGACTTCGGCAAATTTATCGGCCCTGTTGGTGCTGGTGGTGCTGGTGGTAGTGGTGACGGAGGTGCTCCTACCTGCTGGTTTAATTCTTCTGCTTTACCTTCATCTTCTTTCGATCGACCCGAGCCACTTCCCTCCGAACCGTGGGCCAGCCTCCCGGCAGAACCCTCGCCACTCAGTGGATCACTCGCCTTCCCTGCCGGCCCGGCATTTTCCCCTGTGACAGAACCTCCAGCTGCATTTTGTGGAGACGTTTCCCCAGTTGCTTTACTGCAAAAAGAAAAAATTTCGGGAAAAGCTTTACAGTACGTGCCGTTTGCCCCATAATAATATGCATGTACCTCATCGTTGAAAAACCACGCGTAGCCACCGCCGGCACCGCACCACAGCACGCAGAGGGCACACACCAGCAGCACACGGCCAGTCATCATCATCGCCATCACTCCTGTCACTTGCGTGTAGCTTTAAGCACAAACTAACTCCCCGTCAACGCAGAAGAAAAAAAAAAAGTCACGGCACAGTAACAAACGCCACCAGCGGAAACAGCAAACACCACGCACGACACTCACTCCAATCCACGGCAACAGGCACACACACACGCAGCCCTGCCGCAACACCAACACACAGATGGAGGAGGAAACAGGAGCGGCACACAAGGCTCCACCGCATGTACATACGGCAAGAGCGATCCGTCGTGTCGGCACCCCTCACGAAGGGTACGCACACACACATACAAGAGGGTGCAGCGCACACAGCAACACAACAGCAAAGTAACAAAAAAGAGAAGATCTCCACACACAACGCGGATTGTTGGTCCACGGGAGGCGCAGTCAATATTCATCACAAAAACAGTTCAGTCGCCTTCGGCCTTCCTTCATATTCAGCGCACACCACCTCATGCAAGCGCGGCCACCACCGCAGCTGCAGCCGCACACGCAAAAATGAGCGCAGGAAATGGAATAAAGCAGGCAGCCATTTATTTGTGTTTCTGTTTGGATGTTGGCCGATGCCTGAATATGTCTGTGAGCTCCTTCAGAGGGCAAACCCTTATGCCTGGGTCGTGTGTTGGGGTTTCTGCAGGGTGACCAATTTCTTTTTTTCCTCTTGTGGGTTTTTCTTGTGTTGGTGCAGCCAAGAATTCAATTTGTATTGTTCCTGCTTTTCGGTGGCAAAGTGTTGCAATAGGTGTTTCCTTCGTTCGTCGCTGTGACACATGATTCCTCACCGTTTATTGCGGTGGAAATAAAAAACATGTGAGTGAACTCCCACGCACCAGAACGCACCTTCGCTCCTATTTATTGGCGCATGGAAAGACATTTGTGTTTGGTGGTGTCTCGTCCATATATTCTTGTGGGTGAACATTCCCCTGCAGGCTGAGGGCGGGATGACGCTCTGCCGCGGTGCACTTCCCTCGCATGCCGCCCACTGTGATTCATCATGCATCACCCCCTCACACATTCCGTGGTGCCGCACCGTCGATATTATTGCAGCCGCTGTGATTCCGCGTATTTCACGCATTTCATTGTGCCACAATACATCCGCTCGTGTGGCCGCCGCATCCAAACAGCGGTGCCCAACACCGTGAGCGGCAGTCCACATCCTTGCATGCCCCAACGCAGTGGTGCTGGACTGTCAGCCAGGCGTCAGACAACAAGAGAGTACTGTGCTGGCAGTACAACACACGGAGCTGCAGTGAATGACTCGGGCGGCGACGCATCTATTTGTCGCAAGGCAGTGAAAAGGAGTCGGGCAAAATAATGCCGGCTGCATTCACGACACCATATCCACAGCCAAAGCATGCGACGTGATGCGTGTTTCACTGGTGCTATGAAATGCCTGCAGACGACGTCACTAGTGGAGGCACACCACCCATGATCAGCGGACAGACAATAATCGGCATGGGAGGCAAAAAAAGGCAGCAACGACGCCAACAGCAGCAACAGCTCTCTCTCTCTCTCTCTGTTGCCTCCGAGAAGTAAATATTCCACCAGCCACAGCCGGCTGTGCAATCGTGACACTCCATGCACGTCGTGGCTGCGTCAACACATCCTGCTCCCTGCAGCGCCTCAAAAGATGCCTCAATCCGTCCACTAAGTGCATCGATGTGGGCCGTGCCTCGGCTGTGTGTGAGGACCACAGCGATGTGAGGGTCACCGAGTCGCAGCATGTTTGTTGTGACGCTGTTGCATGGCACCTGCACACACACGCAGCGCCTGCATCCTCCCTTTTGTGTCCACCCTCCGCCGGAGTGGCCACACACACGGGCAGCAGCAAATTCATTTCACCCTCGACAATCCAAAATCAACACTGACATCCCTCGCGACGCAAAGATCTCAGTTGCCAGCACGGGCCTCCCGTCGCTCTGCCATCGACGCTAAAACACGGCACAGTGCACGCACTCATTTTCTTCGTGCTCCGTCAGCCGTTTGCTTCACACATTCTCCAACGGGATGGCGACCATAAAAGCACGCCACAAAAGCCACTGTGATCGCGCAAGCTCTTGCGACGAGCGTCTGTGTGTGCATGGATCCGCTGCTCACACGTGCTGGCAGGCAGCCCGCAGCCGGTGCCCTCGTGCCAGTTCATCGGCTCCAGCATGGGAAAGAGAAAACAGCCTATTCCCGATGCACTTATTCCCACCAGCAGCACCAACACGCTGGTCGCCAGCCGTCATTCCTCAGCAAATCCAGAAATGCTGAAGAGTGGCGTGGAACTGTCAGCCAGCAATGCCACAATCCCCGCACACATGTCGGCTCCACCAGAGAAGAAACAAAAACTACACACAAAACCCTTCACATGTCATCCGAACATCATTCCGACACACCGCGACACGCCAAACAGAAGTATTCGTCACTCCATTCACCTCCCCACACAATCAAACAGTCCATGCACCATGCACGGCAGCAGCTCACACCCGTCTAAACAAGTGCTCTTCGGAGCAGTGTTACCCACGTCCTGCAGTGGGAAGTAAACAAACGAGACGGGCTGCCAAACCCCAAAGGAGTGACACGACTGGCCGCAAGTCAACGGAGCGCTGCCACTCAAAACAATTCAGTCCTCATGCCCTCAGCCTCCCACCTTCTCCCACAATAGCCCCAAGAGCTGCAAATCAAACGCGCAACGCCCCTTCCCCAGCAGCAGCCAACGGAGCGCAAGCCCCGCTGCACACACCACGACGATTCCCCTCATCGTGCCGACGGTCCGCAGCGTCAGCTCAGCGCCACACTCCACCGCCCCGCCGTCCCACGAAGACGCCTTTCCTCCAACAAAATAAAACACCAGCGGATATTCGCCTGGGCCGCCGGCCGGACTCTCAACCTGTCTAAAGAAACCAAGCAAAACAGAAGGAAGGGGCGAACGGAGGGGCAGTGGGTTCGCAATCTACTCAGTGCTTGCTCCAACCACATATATGCATTTATATATATTCGGACTGCCACTCTCGTGACATGCTGCGCGTTGTTGGGGTTAGAAATACTATGACTTACGAAGTGGCAGACTTCGGAGTCCTCCAGCCACAAGACACCGCCGCATGGTGGGAAATCAAAAAAAAGGGGGCTGCTGGGACGGCAAAAACATAAATAACTCATCAATTTCTTCTCACCGCCATCGGCGCCCTAATTACTTCCATCGAGGCCATCCAATCGACCACAAGACAGAGAAAAAATACCGCACAGAAATGTCTTCGTTTTATCAGAATATATATTAATTTAGGCAGCCAGTCCTCGTCGCAAGCATCCTGGTCACAAGCACCTATTCTTCGGCTCGTCCACACACTTCATTTACCGCCCATCCCACAACACACACAATAGGAGAAGCAAAGGATCATTACACAAAGCCAAGGCAAATAAATAAATAATAATGGGGAATCACAGCCCACACGGGGCCCTCGCACACGCACACAAACGCCCCCACGGCATTCCTCAGAAGAAGCCAAACAGACTGGTACTCGTAAACCATCAAAAATAAAAAAGGTGCGTGGTGCCTCGACATTGGCAGTCAACAAAAGAGAGGCAGAGTCTATAGAGCATGTTCCTGGCATAAAGTGTACAGACAAACAGAACGTATATATATAGAGAGAGGCATATCAATTGGCATGGGTTTTTCTCTCTTGCATCCACTGCTGAGTGCCATCCACGCAGGAAGCAACAGCAGTCGCCTCGCCGTGCAACGGAACCCATGCCGCCGCTCAACAGAGTGGTGCCACGGCGGCGGCAGCGGCAAGCAGAAGAAGCAGCGTCATTGCCGTGGATCGGAGGCGGGGCGTCCGTCAGGTCTGCCTCCCAATCCCCGCGCCCCACCGCCGCATCATCATCGCTCCGCGGAGGGTCCACGGCGCCCTGCGCGGCATCGGCGGCGACATCGTCGTTGCACGGAAGATCGCCCTTCCTCAAAGCCTCCTGCGGCGCACCCGCGGTGTCGCTGGGCGAGATCACCCCGTCGCCTGTCGGAGCATCTGGGGCGACTGCCTCTCCTCGGGCGACGGATTCTTCTGGGGTGCAGCCAAGTCGACATCCTTCGGTGGGGTGCCGCGGCCGGAATCAATGCTCTCCGCAACGGGGGCGGATGCCCCCTCGCAATCCTTGTCCAGTAATTGCCGGTGGGACCGTCCTGCTCCACACCCTCTCCTCGCCGTCCCACGAAACCACCGGGAGTAGACTGCCGGCGGCGGCGGATATCGTGCACACCTGCGCGTGGCCACGGCAAGCAACGCTTCCCTCACCGTGCGGTCGAGTGGCCCACGCAATCGTCGCCACGTCCGTGCATGGGACCCAACGGACGCCGCCCTTTTCGACCACTCTAAGACGCACCTGCATGACAAGGCACCCCAATGCCGCATGCATGGCAGCACTCAGATACGTCTCCTCCGGGTCCCTCGCATGCGTCGTGTTCGTGGGAAGCGTGTCCGGACACCACGAAGAGGGTCTATCCCCAGGCATCGCAGACAAACATTCTCCCCGCCAAATAACAGCGTCAGCATCCCTCACATCCAGTGCGGGATCAATGATGAGGCAGCTGTCCATCGGGCGTTCTGCGGACATTTTATGGACACTCCCCAAACACCAGCCAATGGAATACAGATCCGACGCGCAGCATTCGACGGGAACGCCCAATTCGCACAGCATGTGGGAATATTCACTCATGTTCAGTGCAGAGCAATTCCTCTGCTGCTGCAGCGCACAACCCGAATTCCCGCACCAACGCATCGGCTCCGTCATCCCCTTGCTCACCCTCATGCAGCCCAGGGCAGCCAATGCAGCAGCGTCAGCTCCGCGCAGTCGCCGGCACCCCCAATCGCCGCCATCCACTCATCCCTCGCGTGGCGCCACGACCGGTGCGACTCCAGCGTCCTCCCGTCCCCATCGTCATCCTGCTGCTCCACGCCATCAACGTCGTCGCAGTCGTGGTGCTCCCTCGCTGCCATCGCGGCAGTCGTCGAGTGCACCACCACCGACAGCGCCCCGCCACGCACACAGGCAGCATTCCTCACCATGCCGCGGCCTGCCATGTGCGGGCAGGCAAACCCAACAGCATGGGCCATCAGGTGCGCGGCGATGCGGGTGGCGAGGCGTCCGTGAAACAAGACGGCCGGGCAATGTTCATGGCGCCAGCGACGGGACGGCCATCCTCCAGCGTGGCGCACGGCAGTGCCCACACACCACCCGGCGCAGCAGCCACGCACTGCACCATGTCAGAATTGGCAGCACCAGCGGAACAATGCTCAGCAGGCACAGTGAACCGACTGCAAACACTGCCAGTGGCGAGTGACGGCACAACCAACGGACGCTCCAGTGGCTGGATGAGCAGACGATCCGCATGCAGTTTGACAGCAGCAGGGACAACCTCCTCGGCAACAGCGTTCCCGTGCGCAGACGACAGAGCACCATTCTTGCAGCCAAACGCGCCGTCCAATGCATTCGCTGTGCAACACCAGGAGAAGCCGCAGTGCCTCCTGCTGTCACACGGGTCCGTTGTTGGCGCCTTGATGCGGACGGGCACCCATCGGTCCCTCCAAACGACGCTGCACACCTGCAACGCATCCTGCGCTCCGAGAGGCACGTCTTCCACCACACCCGGGGACGCCCACACGTCGTCGGCACGCACCGCATCGTCAAGGAAACAGGGATACGTCAGGATGAGAGCAGGACACCCGCCGGCATTTCACATCGCTGGCATCATCACAAGCAGCAGCAGCAGCAGCACTGCAGGCCATGATGGGGTGTGCGGCAACTCATGCATTGTTGTGACTGTTAGGGAATTATTTCGTGGCTTGATGAGGCATTAGAAACCGATATCATGGACAGGGTGGGAAATAAATAAAGGCACAAAAAGAAGTTGCAGGAGTCGACAGAACAGGAAAGCCTCCAGATAAAAAATAAGCCTGTAACCATGCAACGGGAAAAGGACCAAAAAAAAAAAAAAGACTAGGAACAAAAAAATGCCGTTGACGGCTGTGCATGACTGTTTCTTCGCCTCCAACCATAAATTGTTGTGTGTCTCAGCATTATTCCCATATCCTTCTTTTTCTTTTTCTTCCCTCCTCCATCTGTCTCTCTCTCTCTCTCTCTTTCTTTTTTTTTTTTCCTCTCGTAAAAATCTATTTACATATTATTTGAACCACAATTCAAAATATTTTCTTTTCCCTCTCCATACCATCTGGTATTTATATATCTTCCTTTTCTCCCGTCATTCATTCTGCCGTTATCATTTCATTTCATTCCTCTCGGTTTTTTTGGGCCATTTGCGGGCAGGTGCTGCATCGTTGCGCTTGTCACTACCATGGGTATCCGCCTCAGTTACTCCACGAGGCGATAGGAGACATTGTAGTGACCAGGGCCGGGTGCTCGCGGGTACTTCCGCTGCCACCGCTCCGACTGCAGCCGGTGTCCACAGAATTGGGTTTCTTTCGTGATTTGCTTTTCAAACACAGGCACCGACTTGCCTCTCCGCGGCAGATCAATGTTGTACACCGTGTGGGCGCCACAGCCTGCCGTGGAGAATATTTTGGCACGCTTCTCACGTGACACTTGCGTCTCTATCATGGGATTTCCCTTCACTCGAGACTCTACAAGTTTGCGATTGCTTGTATCGTACCATAGGTCCTTTGTTATGAGCGGCGGCAGTGACACGGTGGAGACCACACCAAAATCCACTGTGCGCTCTGTCCTTGGCTTAACCCACCTGAGGTTTGGCACTTCACCAATTTCTGTCGGGTTTGGTCGGTGCAGTGGTGCATGTCCGGGGGCTTTTGCGTGGATAATAGCGCATGGTGTACGTGCGGTGACCTGTGTAAACTCAACATTCTCCGAAGCCTCATAAGAATTCAGCGGCGCCGAAGTACTCCGGCCAACCATTGTCGAAAACCGCCGCACCCTCCTCGCCTCACACTGATCGAAGATGCTCTTCGGGAAGTTAAGGTCTCTCTCAATGGAAACAGTATTATCGGGTGCCTTCGGACGTTCGTCGTGGCCGTCCTCTGGAACTTGCGCAGCCATGGTCGCCACACGTCTGCGTGGTCGCACCATCTTCAGGGCGTTCGTGACATCAATGTACTCAGGCACCGATTGGTACGCGGGTGGCTTGTTCAGCCAATGTCCCTCACGTCCAGTGTCACGGTCCATGCAGACCAAGCGATGTGGATGGCTTGAGATGTCCGTAGCCACGTTATACATGCCCACTGTTGCGGATGTCGCCATGCATTCATGACGACGCTCGGTGCGTTTGACATCAAATTTCACGGGGCAGCGGGAGCGTTTCACGGTGGAGCGTACATCCGCATACGGGTAGTATTGTAAATCCTTTGC
>NW_001849504.1:132795-145031 GCF_000209065.1 Trypanosoma cruzi
TCTTTGTGAAGGACGGCGCCAGTGTGCGCAGCGCCGGCAGCTGCAGGCTGCGAACGGCTGCGACCTCCCACGCAGTCTGATACTCGCGCTGCAGCTGCAACTGCCTGTCTCGCTCCTTCTTCGCAACGGAGTGAGACTTTTTTTCAATGCCAGCGAAAATGTGGGCGTGGGCTCGGCTCGCATCCATCATGCGGCCCACGTGACTTTGGCAGGGCTGCGCTGCCGAAATGATGCGCCGCAACGCTGTCGGGTCATCAATTTTGCTCTCCTCCAGCACCATCGTCCCCATCCGTGTCCTTCTTTTTTTTTTTTCTTTTTTTTTTTTGAAGAGGGTGCTTCTCAGCAACGCAGGGGTTCACCCGAAAGGTCCCCAACACACACACACAAAAAGAGAGAGACACGCGTGTGCGTGCCAACAAACAACACCAGCAACCGCAATCAAGAAGAAGAGAGTGAGAAGAAAAAAGAAAAGGAAAAGAAAATATTGGCGTTGATGCCGGCAGAAACGAGACGCCTGGCCCACACATGCAGGCAGACAACATGCAGGCATGCGATCTCGTTGTCGCTCCGCCAAAGGCACACACAAACACACACGCACGCACATACACGCACAAAATACTCTCTCACACACACACACAGAGAGAGAGAGAGAAAGAAAAGAAAAGAAAAGAAAAGTACATGTACACGTATACATGTTTATAATGATCCTTCCAATTTCTTTTTTTTTTTTTTCTTTTTCCTTTTCTTTTCCTGGCTTTCTTCTATTGGCCTGTTCGCTCGCTCGTTCTTCTGCTTTCTCTCTCTCTCTCTCTCTCTGTGTGTGTGTCTCTCTCTCTTTGCTCTCTCAAACCAAACCCACCGGTGACCGAAAGAGTAGAGCAAAGAAAAAATATAATAACAATAAAAACGAAGGCACACAAACACACAAACACACAGAAACAAAAAAAAGAAACGGGGCGCTCTTCAACAGCAAAACAATCAAACACAAGACAACATCTCTTCCACTCCTCCCATTCTCTCCCTCCCTCCCTCTCTCTCTCTCTGTCTATCACGTACAACACTCAACACTTACAAAAAAAAAAAAAATATGTATGCACGCAAATAGAAATATATTTTTTTTTTTTTACACACGCATTCATATGAATTTCTTCACGCCGTTTGGCTTCAAAGATGGCCATCATTTACTTGCAACGCCTCCATCCATCAGCATAAATATATATTTATATATATACAGAGAGAGAGAAGTACAGAGGCACAGAGGTACATATACATACATACATACATACATACATATATATATTGAGAAATAAAAGGGTTGAACGACGGTGCGTTAGTCACATACAATACATCTCTTACAATATGCATACATATATGTATAATGGATGTATGTATATATATATATATGTATATTATAAACATTAAATATATAATAATAAATAATAATAATCAACAAAAAACAAAAGATATGCATCACATATTTCACACTATTGTAATGCTCCATAAATCCTTGACTCATATGAATATCCCTCTCCCCTGTCTCCCCACCACCTCCAAAAAAAAAAAAAAAAAAAAAAAAAAAAAAAAAAAAAAAAAAAAAAAAAAAAAGGTAAAAAAAAAATAACAATCCAATGTACATGTTTATTTACCTTCCTTTTTGTTTGCTTGTTTTTATTCATTCATTCCTTTCCATACATACCCACAGCAAAAAAAAAAAATGTCACCTCTCTCTCTCTCTCTTCCTTCAGCCGCTACCACCATCACATGACGGAACTTCCCTCCATTGCGTCGCCCTTGCAATGCAAGACAACACCCCCTATTCCCCACTCCCTCAATCTCTATCTTCAAAACTTATTTTCTCTTTCTCTTCTTTTTGTTTTGTTTTGTGTGTTTGTTTGCTTTTATTATTATTATTTGTGGTATTAGTAGTAGGTTTGGCTTGCAACACACAATTTATGACCGGCAACTCATCTCCTCCCATTCTTTCAGCGTCCCTCGCCCCCCCCCCTCTTCTGCCCCCACCACCACTCAAATACACACACACACACACACACACACACACACACACACACAAACCCTATCCATATAATATATACATGTATGTATGTATGTATGTATGCTTTCTCTGCATCCAAACTTCAATGTAGAGCAGATATATATATATATATATATCGTTTCTTCAACTGCGTTCCTTTTCATCCCTCATCTCCACTCCACAAACTATTTCACTTCCAGTTTGCATCAAATTTTTGTTTTCCTCTTCTTCTTCTTTATTAATATTATTATTTCTTGTTGTTGTTTTCCACCTTCTTCGTTTCCTTCATTATATATATATATATATACATATTTACTTGGATATATAATATAATATAATAATACATATACTATATATATATATATATATATATATATGTGTATATATGTAAATATGTTTGCCTCTCTTGTATTATTATTATTATTTATTTTTGCTGTGGCTGTTATAATGCTATCAATTTCCTTCAACACCCCCTTCCTTTTCTGTTTCTTCTTCCTTTTTTTTTTTTTTAATTGATTTATTATTTTTTGCCTCTTTTCAATCCTCTCCACTTTTCTCTTTCCCCTCCCCTCCTGTTGTGTGTGTATGTGCGTATATATATTTATTATATATGTACATGTATGTGTGTTCGTAAGTAATATTTCCAATAAAAGGAGGGAAATCCATGATGGATGGCTGACTTCCCCCTTTTCTTCGTTTTTTCCCTTTTTTTTTTTTTTTCTCTCTTTTTTGTTGTTGTTTTTTTTTTTTAAAAGCACTCCGCAATCGCCCGAACCGTCAACAAGACATCCATGAAGGAGTTATACAACGGCACAGGGGCAAGACGAATGACATTTGGTGGGCAGTGACTCACAATAACGCCCTTGTCGCAGAGTTGCCGCTCCATACGATCGGCGTCGCTGTCCTCACCGGGGTTGCACTCATACGCGTCCTTTGAAGAGTGTACATCGGCCAGTCGGTTAGGCAGAATGCGAAGTGACAGCTGTGCCCCACGTTGATTGGGGTCAACGGGTGTAATGACCTCAATTGACCCTTGTGGGACCAACTCACTCAACAACAGCTCCATGTAAGATGTCAACAACATGGACTTCTCACGTAGTGGCCCCATCCCAACCTCCGCCATGAGACGGATGCTTGGCAGCATCGCCATCATGCCGACAGCAGGGACGTTGCTAATTTGAAAACTCGCCGCTCCTTCTGCGGGCTCAAAGTTATGATGTAGACTAGCGCGGTTCCGGCGATCATGGCCCCACGAACCACGTAACGGCTTCAACTCATTTTCCACCGAAGTGTGCTTGCTGTGCACAAACGCACCACCAAGGTTACTGGGGCCACTGTTAAGATATCTGTAATTACACCAACATGCAAAGTCCACTTCCCAGTCATGCAGTTTCAGTGGGACATTCCCCACAGCGTGGGAACAATCTACACCGACAAAAATACCCTTTTCATGGGCCGCCTTTGTGATGGCTTGAAGGTCATAAAATTGTCCGGTTAAAAAGTGAACGGCACTCAACAAAATAACCGCAATCTCATCCCCACGTTTCTCAATAACAGATAAAAACTGCTCTATTGGAATATTCACTGGACTGCTTTCCCAGCTCTCATGGTTTGCGGCACTCACGTAAATGAGATCCTCCGCTGGATTCATCCCCCGTGAATCCAACTGGGATATGATGGCGTAGGTGCTACTGGGGGAAGCATGGTTCCCTGTCACAATCCGCCGCCGCTTTCCTTTTGGCCTGTAAAATGCCATAAGAAGCAAATGCAGGTTGACTCCAAAGGAGTTCATTGTGATCACCTCACTCTCTTGTGCCCCCACAATCGCCGCAATCTCTTTTCTACCCAAACTTTCCAACTCTTCCCATGGATTTGGGTGTTGATAGTTACCCATCACACCGAGATCACGCCACTTCTTCAGCACCCCACCGACATTTGATTCTACGTCCTTGTGCTGCAGTCCTAAAGTGTTACCGCTGACGTACACGTAATCCCCACCATCTCGCCTCTTGGGAAAGTGAAAGGCCTCACGGTGCTCATGTAAAGGATCGGTACGATCCATAAACTCGGCAAAGCCATTCTCCGTAATGGAGAGACCCTCCGCACGAGCCGTGCTAAGCAATTTTTCCGTGGCGTTATTACGCATAAGAAGTAAAATATAAATATAAATAAATAAATATTTATATTTATAATATCTGTCACACTTGTCGGGGTTGTAGACTCCTGGCAACGAATTTGTCCTCTGAGGATATCACACAAATCCTCCTCTTTCTCTCTCTTTCTCTCCGTTACACACACACACAAAGTCTCTCTCCACACGCCTCTTCTTTCGCTTTATATATATATATATATTATATATATATATATAAGTCTACAGAGGAGTGTGTGTGTATATGTATATATTTAGGTATAATTATTGCAAAGAGCGACTGTATCAACTTCTGTGTTTAACTGTGTGAGTGCGTACTGGAGTTGAAGTAAACTATTAGGACGGAGAAATTAATTTCCCTGCTCTATTGCTCCCTTTCCTCCCCGTTTCCTCCCACTTGTAGACACACACACACACACACAGAGAGAGAGAGAGAGAAAAAAAAAAAAAATGGACAGAAAGACGTAGAAAAAAGAGAAAGACAAAAAAAAAAAAAAAAAGTGTAAAAAATAAAATAAAATAAAATTTAATTTAATCCCTCTTTTCATTTCCTTTTTTTGTGGGCATATTTATTTATGTCTCCCCCTGCCATGTTTGATCCCTCCACACACACACACACACACACACACACACACACACACACACACACACACACACACACCGTCTCCCTGAAGCATTCGGCCTCACCAACTCCTCCTTGCATATCCCCCCTCGCACTGCCGATATGCACACGGAAGTCAGGAAGAAGGGGGAATGAAAAAGAAGGAAAAAAAAAAAAGGACAACTGACACACAAAAGTAAAAAATAAATAAACAAATAAATAAAAACAGGCAGGCAGAGTCGGACGGCCACAGAAAACAGAGCATGACTGCACACTCAAACACACAGTCCCCTCCCTCTTCTTCAGTGCCTTTTCACGTCTCTCTCACAGACGTGACGGCAAGAGCTCCAGCTCACCAATACATGGTGCGTGGGCGTCGGGAATATCCCACCGCAGGTTTTCCCAAAAGTCCTGCGAAAATGCCTTCAGATACCACGCCACCGTCTCTTTATATCCCTCCTCGAACCTCACCTCCTGTCTCCAGCCCAACTCCTGCAGTTTCTCTACGCTAATGTCATAACGCTCGTCGTTAAATTCACGGTCCTTCACAAATACAAGATGCCTTGAGACCTCCTCCTCACTGGGGTCCGCCAGTGGCTCCCTCTCTCCACACTTGTGCGCTCGCACATATTTAACGGTCATACGGGCAATATCCAGCACACTCTTCTCGTCACAAGATCCAATATTGTACACATCGCCAATAAACCCATGGTTAATAATTGCAACAAATGCCCGCGCTACATCACTTGCATGTATAAATGTGCGCTTATTGCTGCCATTGCCCTGAATAGTCAGTTTCTTTCCAGCATTCATAAGCATAATAAACCGAGGTATGAGCTTTTCTGGATACTGGTATGGTCCATACACATTATTTCCACGGGTAATGATGCAAGGCAGTCCAAACGATATATGGTACGACTTCACAATGTACTCTACTGCCGCCTTTGTTGCCGCATATGGATTGGTTGGATTTAATGTCCCCTCTTCCTTCTTGGAGTCCGTTACCTGTCCATACACCTCGTCTGTGCTAACATGAATAAACTTTTCTATCCTACCATACGTCCGGGCACACTCAAGAAGCACATGCGTCCCAAGGACGTTATTATACGTGAAGGAAAGACTATTACCAAAACTATTGTCCACGTGGCTCTGCGCCGCAAAGTTAATGATGGTATCAATGTCATGATGACGTAGTACATACATCACAAGATCCGCGTTGGTAATATTCCCCCTGACAAAGTGGTAGTAGGGGTCACTGGGGTTTTCAATCGACCTAAAGCTGCTGCAGTAGTCCACCTTGTCAAGGTTGTACACATGCACTCCAGAATGCGTTCGCAACAAGTGGTTGATGAAATTGCTCCCAATAAACCCCAGACCCCCCGTCACGAGAAGATGACGCAACGGCCTGGTGTCCGTCAGCCGCGTCCTCCGACGTTCGACATCCTCCGGTCGACGAAACATGCATGTGGGGCCACGGCGCCCCCCTCTTCTCCCCAGAGCCAACTGATCCGCTATGCCGCTCGCCTTCCGTTCGGTAAAGCGCGCGATCGTGGCGGCTTTCTTGTTTCGTCCGCACGACCCACCCCAACCACGCGAGGAAAGCAAAGACAAGGAGTCGAAGGAAACATACAAGAAGAAGACACACACACACACACAAGCACACAAGCAGGCACACGTGGAGTACGCATTTTGAATGCCCCA
This sequence comes from Trypanosoma cruzi, assembly GCF_000209065.1. Lineage (NCBI taxonomy): Eukaryota > Euglenozoa > Kinetoplastea > Trypanosomatida > Trypanosomatidae > Trypanosoma > Trypanosoma cruzi. Next base: position 139,279 of record NW_001849504.1, read on the forward strand.
CCCACAAATTCAATAATAACCATTTAAAAAAAAAGATTTACAAGCAAGTCATTCCCCCGCACTTCCACATCCCATTCCCCAACACACCAGCAGTGACACGCGAGGCGCATGTCCAGAGCGCCTCATTTCACACTCTCGTGTCGACTGCCCAACGACAACCGCTTCCATGAGCAAAGTGCAGCAGGAGCGGAACGTCGTGTAAAAATAAATTTGAAAACAAAAGGCAATAAAAAATAGCAACTATCACCATCCGCTCCACAAGACCAGAGAGCAATGATGACGGCACAAAAAAGAAACAAAAAGAAAATCTCTGAAATGCTGCCACAAAAAAAAAAAAAAAAAAAAACCGTGGCGATGCCCCGCACAGCACCTCCAATGCGATCGTCCCCTTCCCAGCACACCGCAGAGCTCGTAGAAGAGAAGCTCCACGGGGTGTCTCAGGGAAAAGCACAAGACCGCTTCACTCACCCCACGCACAGCACGTGGATCTGTACACGATTTCCCCCACCTGGCACCGATATACCTTCCTGTGCCGAAATCCCGCGATGGCCTCCTCCCTCCCTTCTCGCTCACCCCCACTCGGGCACCCGACCAAACCACACCGCCGTCAGTCGCTTACCGACGTGCTGTCTGTGAGTCGCGCGCAAGCAATCCCCCACGACACGTCGTGGGCAAAATACTCCCAACCGTTAAAATATGCCGCCAAATGCTCGTTGGGCTGCCTCATCATGCCGGCTGTGGCGCGGTGCGCTTTGGCTCCCGTCGCCCTGGCGGAGAAGTCAGCTCCTTGAGCTTAGGGTGGATTCACTCCACAGCGCCCCCATTCGTGGGTGCGACCGCGCCAAACACATCCAGCGACCTCCACAAAATGCATTCCTCGCCATGCATTAAGAGCTTCAAGACATCGGCGGGCGGTGTCATCGTTACCAAACAAATCAATATTTTGCGCCCGCTCGCAGTGGGGACCGCAGTGTTGAGGAATATCCCGTTCCCTTTATGCTCCGTCACCCAAATGATCTTCAGAGGTTTGTGCGACGGACTATCACTGTACCGCATTTCCCCACTTTTCACGCCAATGTAGTCATGAGCATTTGATGAGGCAATCCATTCCACGGCTCCCTCGCAGCGGAAAGGCGTGCATTAGTATCTCTCTCACTGAACAGGTCACGGAGGATGGATCCCACCTTATTCATGTAGCCTCTTACCTCCTGCCAGTATCCCACCTGCGCCTCAGCTGACTGATTGCGCTTCTTCCACACGCACATTGCCTTCACATCGCTCTCCTGTGGGCAATTCATTATGATCCGCCTGCCCCTCAACTGCTTCTTACATCTTCTGTGGGCACTCTCTTCTGGTGGCGTCACCACAATCATGCCCCATCCCCTGGGAAGCAAACGAACAGACGGTTCATGAATAGGCTCGGCCACGTTGTAGATGATATACCCCTTCATCCCACGCCCAGAAAATTCCTCCACAGATTTCAAAACCGCTTCCTTACCAATGTAATGTGACACCTTTTGGGTAGCCTTGTCAAACATGAATGTTCGATCCGCAATGCGGTACGCAACCACAGGGAGTTTCTCCGCATCATAGTGCAGCAGTTGGTAGAGGAGGTACGAACCGGCAGCCATCGATTTCCCGATCCCGGGCGCCCCAACCAAGAGACGCATCACGGGTGAAGGATTGAGAGTCAAATCAAAATTGCTGAACCACTCGGTGAGATCGCCGTTGACGATCTGCCAAACTCGATCCACCTCGCAGTTCACATAGCAGTCACGAATCGGTTTCCCTAGCAGCCAAGAATACGGCCATGCCCAGTCCGAGGTGAGCACCATCAGCCTGAGACGCGGTGCACCGGATTGCTCCACACCGTCATCCTTTTCAAGCGTGTTGCCAACTTTCTTGTACGTCCATGACTGTGCTGGTTTCCCCTCATGCACCTTCATTCCCGTCCCCTCGCCGTCGGGAACTTCCATGACATGATGCCACCCCGCATCGTACAGAGAGTCGTAGTGTCCCTCCAGCATGTATGCCTTTTCTTGTTTCGGTGCCACCTTAAGGGCTGCATCGAGTTTTAGCCTTGCAAGAGGAGTGCACATATTCTTCCGTTCAAAGTTTCCCCATTGTTCAAGAAAGATCACACCTTCGCGATGAAGTCTGTACGTATCTCCCCTAAGCTTGTAAGTCTCTTGCAGCGCGTGATACTCTGTCAAATTGAGAATTTGTCCAAGCAGCTGCGGATCCTGCACGTAAGCCTTCGGCTTCACTAAAAATACTTCCATCGTCACATTGTATCTTTCATCGACAACTGCGCTGGGGCCGATATGCCTCCGAAGAAAATCATTCAGCTTCATGTAATTGCCGCGGGCCTCTCCCTCCAGCAGCACATCTTTCACCTCACTGTCAAGTCTCCAATATGGCCGCTGCTTTTCCCGCACTCTTCTGCGAGGCACAGCGGGTTGGCCCCTGCCTCCGTGGAAGTCCAACCTCACTCTCGCCCGACTAAGTCCCTGCGGCCCCGTAGACGCGGGACTCGTCTCATTATCGTCATTTCCTTCCCCGTGACGCCCGGACATCGTTTCCCCTTGTCTTCTTGGTCGGCTTCACTTGGAGCTGTGACCCAGCAGACAATCAAAAGGAAGATTAGAGAGAGAGAGAGTAGGCAGAGAAATGACCGACGAGCACAACAAGAGAGTCATCCACGCGGTGCGGAGCACATTGCGCAACGCACACCAAATGCAAGAGGGCATGGGTTTATCGCCCCCGACACACACACAAAACTGGGAAGAGAACGCAGCGCAGTGAAGACCACACAGGGACTCCGAACCGTACACGCCACAACAGCGATGCATCATGGCAGGCTCCCACGCAAGGAAAGAAAGCGGACTGCATTTCTCGATGCAATCTGTGCGACGTGCGCGGCGCCAGTCAACTTCGTTGCCTTCTTTTTATGCGTTCGTCATTCAAATCCGCGTGCGCGACTACGCAGCCACCGCTTCTCCCTGTCAGTCTCCCTGTTGCTACTGTCACCTCGCCGGGGGGGTGAAACCGTCAGCGCACATCTCCATCACTGGGCATTGCTGATGGCAGATGCAGCCACATAGAATGAATGCGTTGCCACCTTGCCAATCAAACTTGACACCGCCTCGTGCGGCATGGATGTAGGTATCACTATGCCTGCAAATGTTTTTTGCCAAATACAGATGCAGCCCCGTCACATTCCCCGCGACACTTTTTGGTCCTTCCCACAGAAGTGTCGGCAATTCCAAGCCCTTGGAGATGAATGAAGTGACAGAGGAAAGGTTGTTCCCTCAGCAGAGAGAAAAAGAAGGCAAAGAAAAATGCATGCGGATTCCTCCAGCAACAGAATAAATAAAAGCCACATGAAGGGTGGTGAAGGCGTTTTTCTTTTTTTTTCTTTTTTTTTTCCGTAGTGGCCTCACAGAATAAAATAAAAACAAAGACACAAAATAAAAATAAAAAGCAGGAAACATTAACCCTCACACTCCACAAGAAACAAAGAAGAGCTCGTCATATTTCACACCACTCACACACACACATGCACAGACAAGTCCTTACAGAAGAGGTGAAGAAAGCAGTATAGGCGCCCTTTCGGCTGCATCACTCCATTCAATTTCCGTGCGATGATGTGGCCGCAACTCCTACTTGCTGCCGGCGTTTGTTTTGGCGTGGGAGCGCGCCGTGACGGTAATTTTCTTCACGGAGGGGTGAATGGACCGCTCAATCTTGTCCGCCTTCTTCCTGTCCGCGACGACGAGGGTGTAGAGGTGGCGGCTGCAGCGCACCTTGAACTTTGTCTGCGCAGGGTTGTGCTTCACCTTCACACATCTGGCGTCCTTCCGGGAGCAGATGGCGAGAAACTCCTTCAGGCTCTTGATTTCACGGGGCATCTCCCTCCCTTAAAAAAAAATAATAATAATAATAATAATGAAACAGTAGAGAAGAAGAAAAAAGGAAAAGAGGCATGTGTAGTTGTTTTTATTGGGTTTTTTTTTTTTGTAGGGAGTGTGAGAGCATGTGGTGCACGAATACAACACGGCCACTCTGCTTGTGGTATCCGGAAAAAAAAAAAATATTTTAAGGAAATAATTTAAAATATATAAATAAATATAAATAATCAGTGGCGAGACATACATGTACACAAATATTTATATTTATATATTTATATATATTTATATATGTACAGGACACACAAAAAAAAGGGGGATATTTCTATGTATGTATTGTATGTGAGTCTATATATTTCTGCGTATTGTTATTAAAAATTTATTATGTCTGCAAACAAAATAATAATAATAATAGCGCTGATAACTCCTCTCTTTCCTTTTTTTCTTTTTTTCCCCCCGTTAATTGAGTATGGAGAATGACTTAAGTGAATGCAATTGACTTCCTGTCCAGCCTCACAGAGGAAAGATGGACAAATCATAGAAAACCTGCACGTAAAGCACACAAAGAGAAAAAAAAAAAAAAAAAAAAACAATGGGGAAGTAGTCTGTTTTATTTATTTCCCCATTCCTTTTATCTTCTCTATCTTTTACTGATCGTTTCTGCAATGGCGCTGTAGATTGAGATACATGTCTGCAGAATGTACGTATGGATGTATTATCAATGCATTTGCCATAACGAAGTGGCTGTTCTAATCCAAAGTAAATTCTATGTTGTCGGTGATCATCATAACCACCAAAAAATACAGCGGAAAGTGAACCCACATGTAAAAAAAAAAAAAAAAAAAAAAGCAACAAGCGGTTCGTCGTACGTTCACTGACGTCATGCGGTTTATTTATGTACATGGGAATTTATTTTATTTATTTATTCACAAAAGTGCCCACTCATATGTATATATATTACATGTATATGTATGCATGTATGGATGGATAAATGGATGCATGTATATAAGAGAAATAAAGAAAATCGACAGCTGACAAAACAGTGACAGGGTTGTGTTGTGTTTTACAGTCCGGCAATTTTCTTCAGTTCCCGTAAGACTTCGCCAAAACGATTCTCTGAGCCATCTAAACCAAACTCTATGCGTTCCTGTCGCAGTAACTCACCGCGGGTGGTAAGTGCACTCTGCATCGACTCCAATGACCATGTGCCGTTAAAAGAAAAGAGTTCCTCATTTCCACACCGCTGTGGCCGAGAAATAATACCAAGATCTGCAAAACTATCAATCGCAGACGCAATGCCTGCCGCATTCATCATTGGAAATCTTTGCTGACCCATAAGTGCCGTGTACATGCGGTGGACCTCACGCATCGCAAATGTGCCCGGCTCTGTTTTACCCGCTGCAGCATCGGTCCTCACACGACGTGTCATTGATGTCACGCCGGCCACATTTGTCTGCGCAAGACTTTTATCCCGCTGCTGTCGGAGTGCCAAGACAACAAGGCAGCTGAGAACATATAGCATCTGCTCTGGCATACCCGAAACGTACTCAAAGACGCGATCGCTCACGACAGCAGTACCACGTAATACTTTTTGGCTCTGCGCGAGTGTCATGACGGCGGCGGGAGAGGCAGGCGAAGTATTGCCCGGGACCGCGCCAGCGCGTGTGATGCCACTACCGCTGCGACGCTGCGGGGTTTCTTCATTCCGCACCTCACCTCGTTTGATTGCCTCATCACGAGCCTCTTTCTGGGCTGTGTGGACAAGGCGGCGGGACATGGAAGCCACTTGGCGAACATCACCGGAGTATTCGTGGACGGCTTTCTTGGCAATGTACGCTATCAACG
>NW_001849504.1:145131-146370 GCF_000209065.1 Trypanosoma cruzi
GCTGTGCAGCGGCGGCGCGGCCTCCTTCTCTCCATCCTCCGCAGGCTCACTCAGCTCCCTCTCCGTGTCCGCAGGGACAATGTCCTCCGTGCTGTGCAGCGGCGGCGCGGCCTCCCTCTCAGCATCCTCCGCAGGCTCAGTCAGCTCCCTCTCCGTGTCCGCAGGGACAATGTCCTCCGTGCTGTGCAGCGGCGGCGCGGGCTCCCTCTCAGCATCCTCCGCAGGCTCACTCAGCTCCCTCTCCGTGTCCGCAGGGACAATGTCCTCCGTGCTGTGCAGTGGCGGCGCGGCCTCCCTCTCAGCATCCTCCGCTGGCTTTCTCGGCTCCCCGTCCGTCACCTTGTTTACCGTTGTCTGTCGCTCCTGCTTCAAGATTTGTGGCGGCGCTTCTTCCATGGTGTTCCTTGTACGTGTTTGATCCGCGTGCTTTGGTGTCCTTGCGTACAAATTGCCGAAGCGTTGTCTTTTTGTAACGCGGTTTCTGTTGTTTGTGGTTGCCTCAAGCCGCCGTAGTGCCATCAACATTTGTGCGCCATCCTCCTTTTCCAGTCGTTTCATTGTGTCGTTAAGCGAGTTGAGTCGGTTACGGAGGTAAGTGCGTGCGCTCTCGGTGGGTGTCATTTCGTTTGTTGCCTTCATATTGTATTGCTCCAAATCTTGAAGCTTTTGTGGCTCTGGTGGTGGCTCCGTGGCAGCCTGCTTGTCTTTTGTGGGCGGTGCCAGAATACTGTCTGCCTCCAGTTCAGGCCCTAGAGTTGCTTTTTCACATGGTTTAGCCTGTAAATGACTCTCAAAACCCTCTTCAGATTGCTTGTGTTGTACAATTTTATTAACCGTAGGTTCTTTGGTGGGAATGGATTGCTGTAGTTCAGCGTCGGTGCGAGTGCCGTCGTGTTCCACAGCCGTTTGCACAATGAGAGAGTCTCCGTAGTACTCATCTGTTGTTATGTTCGTTCGAGGGACGTCAAGACGACAGGCGATGTCCTGCGCAACTGCCTCCTTGATTTGAGGCCGTATCTCACTTGGCAGCGCACGCCATTTATACCCACAAGTAACGCCACAGAGAAGGGATGTTTGTGCAGCGGCTGACGCGGCACGCTTTGGCTGGTGTAGCTTATCCTCCGTCCTTGGATCCTTTTTCTTCTCATCCCCCTCGCCGCCCCACACCTTCGGAGTCGCTGAGTATGGTCGAGATGGCTGCAGAGGAATTACGTGGGACCTTAGCCGCTCAGCCTTCCG
>NW_001849504.1:146470-149926 GCF_000209065.1 Trypanosoma cruzi
CCGGACGCAAAACGTTGATTGTGAACTGTTTGCCAAGTACCAGGAGGTGTTAACTTGGTGTTAGCGCTCTGCCCCCCGCTGTGACCACTGTGCATCTCCTCCGAGGACCGTCACAAGGCAGAAAGACAACAATTAGCACCGGAGTCCCTCGCGCACCCCTCGCCGTCTCCCCCTCCCTGCAAGTGTCCACGCGTGGGCTTGTGTTGCTGCGCACGTGCACCGCTCTTGTCGGGCAATCGCCAATTTTCGCAAAAGGCGTTGAGCAAACAGCCAAGAAAGCAATGTCAACAAATCGCCCCACTTCCCTCCTCACAAAAACAAAGAGCCCTTCTTCTCTTCACTATTTAATTTGGTTGTGATGCCTTCCTCGGCGTGATGTTTGGTCCTGGTGCTCCCGCTCACCACACCACTATCGCAGCTGCCACTATAGCAACGGAACCCACGCCGTGACAAATCACAAGTTACCCAAAGAGAGCCCCCTTTTGAGTCCTTTTTTGTTTTTTTTTCCCCCTTTGGTGCGCCTTATTTGTAAAATATGGAGAAGCAGGTGTCTTCGCCCAGAATTTTCTCGCCTTGCTGCCCTCCTTGCAAGCAAATGACTATTATCGCGTGAGTGTGAAGGATGAATTTGCTATAGCTGTATCCGCCCCACACAGCGTTAGTAAGTGTTGGCAAGCGCCGCTCTGTGAGATGTGGTCACAAAAGAAAAGGGAAAAAGCGGCAACAGTAGAAACAGCAGCAGCGACAGCAACAGGGGAGGAATTGATGGCCACAATAACACGCAGACAATAAAAACAAATTATTCCCTCCTGGTCCTTTTTTGTTCTTTTTTTTTTTTTTTTTGTTCCGTTCCTGTGGTTGTAGCAGCAATCAATGGGCACTGGAAGGCTCCCGTGCAAAAACACTTCGCGTGCAGCTGCGCAGTTGATGCCACATGCATCACTCCGTGTCTGTTTCTGTCTGTGTGCTTTCCCCTCTCCGAGACATAGACCCACACACAAAGAGAAAGAGGAAAAAAAAATGTGCCTCCAGAAAAAAAAAGGAGTAAATAATGTTTGACGCTCCGTAGAAATAAGAAATCAATAAGCACGACAAAGCAATTCAAAAAGTCAAAGGGATTGTAATGTGCTGTGGTTGCAGCCCACGGTGAGGCGTGCAAACCCCACGAGATCCCCGAATTCCATTCGGCAACGGGAACTCGTCTGTATATCATCCGGCAAGGCCAATTGAAAGGAAAGGACTTCAAATCAAATAAAGCGACGGTTTCTTCGCTCACCGTGCTGAGGTGATTTGAAATGTAACACGGCGGGGCAATCATGGCTTCGTAATCCCACTCATCACCTTTTGCCTTTGGCCAATGCCTTGGACCGCCGTCCCTACCCGGACACCTTGCCCTTCTCCGCCGTGAAAATCACCAAAGATCCTGTGACGGACCTTTCTGCAGCGTTCCGGATATTAACTTCCCTTTTCCCAAGCAGTGCATCCTTTTCTGCAGCCCACAAATATTGCTCCTGCTCCTCCTTCGCCAAGCTGTCGGGCTGTCGCGGGATGCCCTCCCAAAACCCTTCAAAATGTTCGTCTGCCGCCAAACGCCCTAAAATTCAAGGGACAACGCTGCCGTACCATGACGCTGCGCCAAAGCTGCAATGTCCCTGGCGCTTGCGCGCCATTACAGTGCCAAAAGTGGTGGCCGTTTCACCAACGGCATCATGCAGACACTTTTGCACGTAAACCACGCCCCTCAAACCGTACCCCCTGCGACACCCTCCACAGTAATCCATTGAGAAAGTTGCTATTGTTGGGTATGCGCCAAAAACCCGCAGCAGAACAAAACCATTCCTCTCGCAGTCTCTCAAAAAAAAAAAAAAAAAAAAAAAAAAGGAGGTGGGCAACAGCACTCGTCAGCAAAGCAAATAAAAGCGGTGCGTGTGCGTGGGGGAGGGAGAAAGACCCTGCAGCGTGCACCACCGACCACCACCACTGCACTTATTTGTGTCTCCCCGGAGGTTTAGAAAAAACCACCACAGAAGAACTCTTGTTTGTTTCGCAACAAAACGTCAAAAAAAAAAAAAAAAGCAAGAAAGCAAAAGACACCTGTCTAGGTTCCATCATCGGCATCCATAAACACACAAACGCAAGCACACTCAGTTATGTTCTCCTCCTTTTGTTGTTGTTGTTTTCCCGTGGGTGTGAATGTGTTTAAGAGGCTCACGCATTTATAAGGATAAATTCAAACCTTTATGTTTACAATGAACCTCCAGCAAAATCAACCCCTTTCATTCGTCCCCTTATTTACATTCTCTGGACACTTCAACTCGATGGTACGTTTCATTCGCTCGTACTTTCCCTGTCCTTCTCGTCCATCAGAAACACACCCTCGCCGCCACCCACCCAACTCGCACGACATAAACACACTTAAGCATAGATGTATTCTATTCACGTGGACTGACAGGGTATGCCGCCTTGCCAGCACAAAACAAATCAAGATGTTTGGTTTCCCATGTCCCTTTTAGTGAGCATTCTCCTCCCCTCTGATTGGTGGATCCAACTCATTCGGTTCGTCCATATTGTTGAATCACCGCCAACTCTCCCTGTTGCTGCTCCCACAAACGCACGTATGGACTGCCGCCATCCACCAACACATCGTTGTTATCAACGCGGGGCGTGTCAACCCGCAAGCGGCACCACCGCACCCTCCTAGTAATAGAATACATTCCTGTCGCCCACAAAACGCCCAGTCTGCGAGGCGCCGTTTGTGCTGCGGTGCATTGGATGCGCCCATGTGGAAACTAGAGCCGGTCCCCACGGCGCGTTATGAAAGGACATATGCGTTGGCGGGCCTGCGGCGGTGGGCCCCATTCGGGCATGAGAAACGCTTCCCCGCCGTCGACGCTGACGGTACAGCGCGTCGCGTTGATCAGGGCTGGTTCGCACCGCGGGCAGTAGTGAGTAAATGGATTGCTGCGCATGGAGCTGCGGCGATGAAGTTCGAGAGGTCGCCAGCCTTGTCACAACCTCGGCCAATCGTCGGTGAGACACAGACGGAGCCGCCTCTCCAGTGGGTCTTTGCACCAGCGTGTTTGCAGCTCCTCGCGGCGTCACATGCTGCTGAACATTTTTATTATTATGGTACGGGTGTGTTCCTTCTTGCTGCTGTCGCACCGGTGGGAGCTTGGACGACTCCATTTTGGCAGGCGACACTCTCTCGGGACGCAGGCGTAGCACCGGCCGCGGTAACAGCACCGCGGGATCACTCCACGAAGGAACCGTCCCCTGGTATGCGTCATACTGCCGCTGAATGCGCACCGGCCTCCGCTGCTCGGAAGATGGCGGCGGCGTCGGCGCAAGAGCAAAAGAGGCAAAGCGAACCCCGCGTCTCGGCACCCCATCTGCTGGCGCTGATGCCGCCGCCGGCTGCTTCGCCGACGGTCTGGCGGCCCTCCGGCCCCCACCGAC
>NW_001849504.1:150026-161833 GCF_000209065.1 Trypanosoma cruzi
GTGCCCGGCTCTGTTTTACCCGCTGCAGCATCGGTCCTCACACGACGTGTCATTGATGTCACGCCGGCCACATTTGTCTGCGCAAGACTTTTATCCCGCTGCTGTCGGAGTGCCAAGACAACAAGGCAGCTGAGAACATATAGCATCTGCTCTGGCATACCCGAAACGTACTCAAAGACGCGATCGCTCACGACAGCAGTACCACGTAATACTTTTTGGCTCTGCGCGAGTGTCATGACGGCGGCGGGAGAGGCAGGCGAAGTATTGCCCGGGACCGCGCCAGCGCGTGTGATGCCACTACCGCTGCGACGCTGCGGGGTTTCTTCATTCCGCACCTCACCTCGTTTGATTGCCTCATCACGAGCCTCTTTCTGGGCTGTGTGGACAAGGCGGCGGGACATGGAAGCCACTTGGCGAACATCACCGGAGTATTCGTGGACGGCTTTCTTGGCAATGTACGCTATCAACGCCGGACTCAACTGCACCTGCATCCGTTCCTTCTCCGTGAAATCTACATTGGCCACAATCCTTGTACAGATGCGCTCCAACGTCTGTGCGCTATACGCCTCAAAAGGAAGCTCCTTCAGTAGCATGTACGGGACATGTACCAACTCGCGTTGATTGGAGATGAAGACGAGGGCCAGTTGTGATGCATGATCCACGGAAAGCGCGGCCAGTGCAGTTAACAGGCCACGGGCACCGGCTCGAACGTACTCCACCTCGTCTAGCGCCAGAACATGGAGCGGTACTTTCAACACGCATTTTTTCAAAGCCGTGGGTTCTGTGACATGTTCGACGGCGGAATCCCGCAGGAGAAGTTTCCGTGCCGCTTCAGCGGCCACACCACGACGCTTATATGCGGTGACATGCCGTGGAAGTGCTTCAATTTCACTCAACAAATTCCGCGACGACGCATCGAGACGAGGCTGGGCCACACGAAAGCAGCTGGCAATGGCATCACACAGCTGCTGCGACGTCATATCGGCACAGTTGACATAATGGCATTGTATGCGACGGTCGGCTTCCAACAGCCGCAGTGTGGCGGCCGGCAGTAGGGAAGACGAAGAAACGAAATCGCCTTCCGGTGATGCGTCCCTGGCGCCAACTGAAATTCGACCATTCGCAGCGCCTTCCAAATTGTCCACGGCGTCTTCACTCTCATTTTCACCGCGACGTCGTTTAATCGGTTTCCGCTTCACGATCGCTGGGGAAGGCGAGTTATCGTGACTGCTGTGACTCTTACTTCTGCCGCTTCCACAGCTGCCGCGTCCTCCCGCGCTTGCCCGTCCGACTATCTTGTCACATGCCATCGGACGGTGTGAGACACATCGCATCGCACGAAGAATTGTTGAGGTCTTACCGCAGCCACAGGCGCCAAATACAAAAAGTGACCTGCAGTGCGACATCCGTAATCGCTCCTCAATGAATGCATGAACGGCGTTGTACTCCTGTTCCCGTTCCAACAGCGGTGCCTTCTCCATTATCGCTTTCTTAAGATATAAATCTCTATTTGACCAATGTAGACGTTATTAAATGATATTTCTCCCTGTCCCTGCTGTATGCCTGGCAGTGTTGTTGTTGTTGTTGTTTTCTTCCCTGTCTATCCCCTCCCTCCCCTGTAAATGTATCGACGTATAATGACACTTCTGGCCGTCTCTATGCACAATAAATAAATAAATAAATAAATAAATAAATAAATATTTATATATATACCGATCTATGTTTTCTGTAGATATGCGTCTATTGTAACTCTCTATGCAGTGTCTAGTCTATATTTATATATGCGTTGTATTCACCTCAATGTCTCCTTTTTTTTTTTTTTGTGTTTGTTTGTGTGTTTGTGTGTGTGTGCTGTCATGGAAAAAAAAAAAAGAAGAAGAAAGGAAAAGAGGAGTGAATGGCAGCGTCGCACGGGAAAACGTTAAGGCATGCAGGCAACAAAAAGGAAAAAAAAACAAGAACTGCAACTCCCACACACACACACACACAGAGAGTCTCTTATTTTGCATTTTGCTCTCGATTCCGCGTTTCCCAAGGCAATACATACGGCTGCGCTTAATTGTTGTTCACTCCCCTCTTCTTCCGGTTGTTGGTTTCAAAGGGAAAACTCAATTCTTTTTTTTCTCTTCTTTTCCTTTTTTTTTTCTTTTTTTCTTTTTAATGCGTCTTCAAAAAAGAAAAGAAAGAAAGAAAGAAAGGAGCCAAAACAGACACAATGTATGAGCACCCCCCATAAATAACGCCTTGGCGCCTCATTTTATTACACGTATGTAAACACACACAAAAAAAAAAAAAAGAAGGGGGTAAAGAAAAAAATATATATTTATTTATATATACAGTGCGTGTGGGAAGGGGAAAGAAGCAGAGAGATGAATAATAAAAAAAAAAAGGGGGGGGGCCATGCACACTCCTCTGTGTGTGTGTGTGTGTGCCACAGGCCCGGTCATTCTCCAGAGCATTTCAACTCACGCACGCAGTCAACCGCCCATTCCTCCTCCTCCTCCTCCTCTGCGCTGGAAGTATAAATTCCCGCAACTTTCCCCTCCCCCTCCTCCACACCGCCCCACTGGAAGGGGCTGAAAAGGGCGGTGTGTGGCACGCAGCAACAAAACAAGAAAACATTCACGCATCACCCCTCCTTCCAAATGTCATCTCAATTTTTTATTTTTTTTTTTTTTTTTTTTGCTGTTTTGTGCTTTCTTCTCCTTTTCCTCTTCCTCATATTGACGCCCTTTTTTTTTTTTTTCTTTATCTTTCTCTCTCTTTTAAAAGATCGTCAGTGCCGCAAACACGGCGTAAAACAGAAACATGGGGTAGAGAACAAGATACCGCTGCTTTTCCATGGAAAGTCCATTCACAAACATCGCTGTGGCGCACCACGCGGACCAGAGTACAATCAACAGCGCCGGTGGCAGCATCGTTTTACCAATGTATCCGAACAACCAGTACGCAAATGACTGAAAAATAGCCAAAATGACGTTTGGAATGAGACAGTACCCCAGGGCACTAATAACAAACTGCAACGCAACACCGTGGTCCGTCATCAGTGAAAGAAGGAACTTCACAAAGACAATCCCAAGAACAGAATGGCCATAAATGGTGCTGAACTCCAATTTTCCTTGTAAAGATAATAGAAAGGCAAGAGTAATGGCAAAGACGATGGGTCCAGCAAGGTCCATGTCTTCTACTGCTTCCAATGCCATGGCCCGAAAGGGGTTTAGAACCGCCAAGGCCTTACAACGTATTTGGTGGGGAAAAATACCTAACTCCTCCAATAACGGGACGTCATCCTCGGGGTAGCCAAATCGCTGCTGATAAAGCGGAACAGACTCTTGCCGTGTGCTACTTGCAAATGCATCGTGGGGCAAAATTACATTTAACAACGATGCCACAAACCCGGTACGTGGAGACTGTGACGGTGGCACTCCGGCCGAGGATGGTTGTTGGTACGGTTTTTGTTGCTGTTGTTGTGGTTGTTGGTGTGGTTGTGATTGATTAAAAGGCTGAGGTGCATGCAATGCGCTCTCATGGAAAGCGGGTGCCGGTGATGCCATCATCGTGACTGAAAAGGAGTTTGGTTGTTGTAAAAAGGGTTTCGATACTACCGATGGTAGAGGTGATTCTTTCCTCGTAGCATAATGCCCAAAGGAGGGACTGTTATTTGTACTACTTGTGGCCGACATTCTACCAAAGGCCTTTGGTGAAGCGCATGAATCCCTCCTCGAGGTGGTCGGCGTCACGACGCCAATCGACATGACATGTGAATGTGAGCCCTGCTGCGATTCATGTGTTCTCTGGGAGCTCTCCTCGCCATTAAAGAACTGACTACTAGTGATATGTGTGTTATATCCTGTCTGCACTCTCGCTGGCATGCCTGCAGGATCCACGTAGACACCTCCACCACCACCACCTCCTCCTCCTCCTCCTCCAACATCAACACCGTTTGTGTAGGGCTGATAGAAAAAGCCATCTGGTTGCGTTTGATACTGTTGATGCGGTGGCAACGGCAAAGAAGGAGTCAACGGGTTCTGTTGGTTTTGATAAGGGGGTGGCTGCTGTGAATAGTGCATGATACCTGAAGTTACTAAGAATACCCTTTAAAAGCTGCACAACACGCACAAGACACAAAGAAAGGGGTTCAATTTAAGGCGTACACAAGCAACAAAAAAGAGAGGCGGTAATTGTATAGACCCAATGGTACCCGCATGAATGGCATGCACAGACACATGTGAAAAAAAACAGCGGAAGACTCACCCGAGCACATCGCTCTTCCTTTCTCTCTCGCTCGCTCTCTTTCCTTCCCTCCCGCCCCATCTCTCTCCCCACTTTTTACCGCATTCCTTGCATTGCCTGTTATACAGATCCACCCGCACCGTGCCTGTTAACACCCTCTGTCCCTCCTCTTTTTGCTGCACCGGCGTCATGTTTTGGGGGAAAATGGCGCCATCCATTCGTTTCGTCACGCCCTTCAGTCCAACTCGGCGGTACCGCCAGCCTCCACGGCCCTAACGGCGTCGCATGTCCCCCTCTCATTCCCAACGCCACCACGCTCCGTGGCATGACGTTTATGCCTATTCACGGGCCCCCTATTCCCTGCGCCGCTACTCGCACGCTCCTCAAAGAGGGAAATCCCTTTCGTAATCCCCACGCGTGCGATGGCTGCCAACCCCTTGGAAATCGCCACTGTGAGAATGAGCTGCAGGACGCCGGAAAGAAGCGGTAACGGGCCAAAAAACAGCAAGACGGTGCAATATCCAGCGACAATACCAACTAAGAAAGAAGGCAACTGCCTCAACAGAACCTGCGGGGCGTACCGCAGCACACTTGCGCTAAGTTCCCAAGTCCCAAACATTCCCTCCGACTTCTGTCCCCTTCTCGGCAGTTAAATGTTAATGGGACCACTATGCTTTCCCCAACTCAACACACACACACACACACACACACACAGTGAGAGAGGTTCTATCAGCCCGCTTTGCAAAAGAAAACAGTCACCCCGAACAAAATACAAAATGTACATCACGCATGCGAAGAAAATAAGACACAGAAGCAATAAAAACAAAAAAGAAAAACGAGAAAAGTGAAATACCTTACAAGAGGTACATAAAAAAAGGTACACGCATGACCGCACACACACACACACACACACAAACACACGTAAAACAATAGAGAGAGACAGAGAGGCAGACGCTCCCACACCCTGCCACTCATTCATCCCCCATCATCCTCCACTGCCACCCGCGCGCTGTCCCGCATCTGAAACACAAGCCAATCCATCGCCTCACGTACTCCAGAACCATCCAACGCACTCACCTCCGCCAAACGCATGATTTTCTTTCCAATACCGCTTGTCCCCACAGCGTCGACACCGTTAGAAGAGTGATCACTAATGGAAGTGGACCCAAACACTTCACCTGCACCACCAGCATTTAACTCACAATGGGACTCAACATTTGTAGCACCATTTTTATACGACTCGTGCATAAGGGCCAAATCGACTAGCCCAAGGGCTTCCTGCATCTCGGCAAGAGGGCAGTGACCCATGACATCTGCCTTATTAGAGAGAATCAACAGCGGCGCGTCTGTCAGGTGTGGATGACTAAATACCGCACGCAACACCGCTGCATTCCGCGCGTATGCCTTTCGCTGGGAGCTTCGCCGTTTTTCTTCCATCAGCCGAAGCGTCAACACGTCGGTCTTCTCCGAATCGCTAAATGGAGCATCGACTATGGATGTCACCATCCCGCATGGGGAAAAAGTGGAGCTCAAACGTCCTACATCCAAGGAACTCATATGTGACTGCACGGAGGGGGTAGCGGCTTGATCGCCAAAAGGTACACCAGACACCACAGAGGTGGAAGCATTTCCCGTAGCAGTAAAACTCATGGCATCTTCACTCGCCCCTATCGTACTATCCACCACAAAGATGACACCATGACAAGGAGCAAAATAATTTGCCCAAAGTGTCTGCATTGAGCCACCCACATCCCACAACGTAAGTCGTGTTGTGACTGGTGTGAATGAACCATGAGACATGCTCGACGAGGCAGAGTGAATAGACCCGGAACGGTAAGCATCGCCATCTTTTTCCAAAGAAAAACTTCCCCGACTACAAGAGACATAAATTCTTGGCGGAATGGTGCGATGTGTAATGCGATACATATTTAACCCTACGGTGGGACGAATGCGTTTGTTTTTCATGACACTCATTGGCGCCGGTGTGGGGATGGAACTTCCCCCGCCCGACCCCGTCTGTGAGGCATTATTACTGTTCGTTGCGTATATACACTTCATCTGTTCTTGAAGCGTGGTCTTGCCGGAGGATTCAAGACCAATAATAAGAACTTTGTACGTTCGATCCGAAAAAAGCGAGTTGTACAAACCCCAAGCAAATGTAAACATAAGACAGTAATTTCCCTCCCTCCCTCTCTCTCTCTCACTCTCTCTTTTTTTTTTGCTGTTGATGTTGTTTGATTTGTCTCTTTCCCACCCAACCACTCAATCGATCGATAGGGTCTCCTACTCACCGCTACAAAAAAAGCAGACAAAATAAAAAATTGAGACAATCGTACAAGTAGATAAACACATCGACAGAGAGAAAGAGAAAAAGGGAAAGAGAGAAAAACAAACAAAAAAAAAAATGATCCGTCACAATGATAATGGCGGGAATGAACGAAGAGTTAAAAAGGGAAAAAATAAGAGGGGGAGAGAAGGAAAAATAAAAACAAAGACGGCCTTTCCAAATCTATGGGTTCCCCCAGTAGTCATAGTAGTGCCTTTGCTTAGCTATAGAGGGATTGATTTGGCACTTTTTGGCGCCTGATGTCGCTTGTGATCCCCTCTTCGCCAGTAGTGTTGGTCGTGGGTTAAGAAGCAATGAGGCCTCCCAGGTTAACAGGCATCGCTGGGCGTAAGTCAGCTCCGAAAAGGAAAAGGGAAGCTGCACAAGAGGTGCCTTTGCTTCTGCATCCACGTGGCTCTCGTCCTTCAGTCCATTTGGCTCTGATGAAATGGCATCTTCGTTTACATGCTCAACTTTAACAAGAGTCTCCGAGGCAGTAATCATATCATGAGACTGTGCCGTAGAAGGCTCTCGCTTAGTGACTGAGATCTGCTGTTCCTCTCCGTTTTCCCCATTTTCCTCAAAGATGGAAGCAATGTTGTTTTTTGCTGCTCTTTCCGCCATGTTGGTTTTCTCTTCCTCTGTCGTTCCTGCCTCCTCCCCCATGTCTAATCCGGTGCGTGGCAAAAACAAATCGGGAGCGGATGTATGATAATAACGAAAAAGCTGCATCAACGCCGGATGCATGCCATGAAGTATCTTTGCATTATCGTTCCTGGTATTTGAGAGAACATTGTGGCATCCCACCTCAGCCTTCACCTCAGAATTCCTGGTTGGACATGCCGTAAGAAGATCAGCGTAGTTAGAATCATTTGCCATCCGTTTATTAATTCGTTCTACTATAAGGTTAAGAAACGACACAGAAGCAGATCCCTTTTCTGCTGTTGTTGAGGTCACCTCGGTGAAATCAGTACTATTTTCAGAGGGAGGAAGACGCCTTCGTGTTAAGCGAATCGGACGCCAAACATCTTCGATGTTCGCTGAACGAGAAGATCGATGTGGCCGTTCAATCGGTGGAGTGTCCTCTCCAGCATGCGTCGCGGCAACGTGGGACTTCTCTTGTGCGGTGGACTCTAATGCCGTTGCGACGGACGATGAAGATGCTGCCGTGGGTGGTTGTGTTGTTGTTGGCTCAATTTGTGCCGTGGGTACAGTAACTTTCTTCGCAACGGGTGTCTGCACTATCGACTTTCCCTTGGAATTTTGTGCCTGCTTGGACGCCGACGCCGTTCGGTTGCTCGTTACAGTAGATGCTCCGATAGCCTTCGGAGCCCCCGTTGATTTCTCCGCTTCGCTTGGCTTCTCACCATTTATGCCTTCCTCCAGACGGCGTCGGCGGCAAAGACGATTACTAACTGGAAGCGGACTTGTGCGAGTCGGATCAAGGCGACTACGTGGCCGCTTTTTTGCCCCGTCCCCCTTTTCTCCCGCAGCTGTTGTCGTGGCATCATTCCCCGTCGTCTGTGGCAATTGTGCATCTTCGCTTTGGCCATGCAACTTCGTCCACACCGTCTCTTCCTCCGGCTTCGGTGAGGCAGTGGCCGCCTCATTCCTCTCTTCCTTTTGTCCCTGGGACTGCACAAAAACCGGGCCTGACAGGAGACTTTTCTTTGGCCGCTGCTCCGCGAGTAATTCGTAGTAAAAATGACGGACAAGAATCACCAAAGAGTCACGCCGCATTGGTCCTGTATAATGATGCAAAGCTGCTACATCCATGTTTCGTCCAACCACCCACCATGAAAAGGCTAAGTCTTTGGAGTTAAACCGATCTAACACGACGCCTCGGCTAAGAAGGGACTGATAGTATGCCACGATAGCGTCCACAATCGCACACGAAAATTTTACAACACCAGAAACAGTTTGACAAGCATTACGCCCTTCATTTATATGTTCATTACCCTCCTCACATGTGGTGACAACTCCAGTAACAGGCTCGGGTGGACGGGGGGCTGGGGTTGTCATGGCATCACTCATCGGACGCCTTAATGGTGTGGCCCCCGCATCAAATGCCTCTTGATGGGTCCCTTGCGACTTAATTCCACCGTTGTCTAATGTGCCACCACCTTCTCCAGTCGCCGTATTTAACTCACCTTGTTGCTGCCCCGAATCAACTGACGGAGAGCAGTTCAAAGGCATAGAGGGAGTTTGCAAAAATCTTTTGACAGAAGATGACTTTCTCACTTCCTCGCTATGAGAAAAACTACTTCGGCTACCACTGTTGCCACCACCGTGTGGAAAGGCAGTCATGCGTCCTGGTGACGTCAATGAAGTGAAGGATTTAGGGCCGAAGAATAAAATTCTCGCTGTGTCAATAGCACAACCTTCCTCGGTATCGCATGTCCTTGCATCCGGTCCTGCCTTTGGCAACAGGAGGAGATTTTTCGCCCGAAGAATATTTATCGGCTCCACAGGTAGTAGTGTATCTGCATGGTAAGAGCGCAGTCGCTGAATGGTGTTAAGGGCGATGAAGTCGCGACAACGATCATCTTTCCATGGATCCATCCGCGATACATCTGAGGCGTCATTTACACCATGCAGAAGCCGTGCTTGTCGCTGCATGAATTGTCTTTCCCCTATCTTTTGATCTTTTTCCCGTCCTCCCTCCCTTTTTTATATAAATAAAATAAAATAAAATAAAATAAAAACGGCATTGAAGAAATCTTCATTTTCTTTTCTTTTCATTTCTTTCTTCATCGTTTGTGGTCGCAGAAACATTCCACACACACACACACAAAAAAAAAAAAAAAAAAAAAAAAAAAATTGAAAGGGAGAGGGGGGAAGGGAATTGAGAGAGAGGAGTGAGATCTCGCCGCCGCCTTCTTCTCTGACCGCGCAGAATGGAAGATGTCACCCAGCGTGGCCTCGGCTATTTGCGTGGCATTTCGTTCCCCATTTATGGGGCAGGTACATTTAATAAAGGAGGGCCTCCGTCCGGTTCCTCGTCAAGCATCCCAAACGCATGAACACTCTCCTGCCCTGTCTCCTCCTCGCAACGGTGCGTGGGACGTCCCTGTCAGCATGGCTCATTCATGGTGCACTAAGAGTGGTAGGAATGCCGTAAAAGAAGAAAGCACAAAAAAAAAAGAGAGAGAGAGAGACATCGAAGGAGGAGGGTGTGGAGAAGGCATTCCATGTGTACACATATCAACAGATAAACAGAAGCCTCCAGCAGGGAACGGGAGGGAAATCCAAATGGAATCCAAACAAAACAACAAAATTAATCGTTCGTTGAATAATCGCGTGCAAACACACACACACATACATACAAATACATACACACGCATAAAACTATGAGTCAAAATTGAAATTAAACAAAATTTCGTTCTTCGTTCATCTTTCATTTTCTCTTTTTTTCTCTTTTTTTTTTTTTTTTTAATTTTCGGACCTCCGTTTGTATTTTGTTTTTCATTTTTCCCATCACAGAAATTGCATGACCACATTGTAGGAAATATACGCGTCATTTATGACTCACGGCTGCGCCTACTCTCTTATTTCTCTCCCCCCACCCCCTTTTTTTATTTTTTTTTTTTTTTATTTCTTTGCATCATGTCCCCTTTCTCTCTCTCTCTCTCTCTGAAGCGTGTGCACACGTTGCTGTGTGGCTGCTGGTGGAAGGGAGGAGGGGGGGGGGAAAAGAAAAAAGAAAAAAAAACATGTCAGGCCGCACATTGCAACGGTACAATTCACAAACAACAGCCACAAACAAACAAACAAAAAATTTTTTCCACTTCCCGCACTATTAACATTTACTCCTACATAAATGCGCTTAAAAGCAAAACCAAAACCAAAAAAAAAAAAAAAAAAAAAAAGATTTGAACATTTATATACGTACATATAAATATAAATATAAATATGTATATAAATGTATATAAATGCATGTACATACAAACTATTATTATTGTACTCATTATGATTATTATTATTAAGGCCCTTCTACAAGAATGTATACATCGTTCTGTAAGTAGAAATAAAAATAAAAATAAAATAAAAAAAAAGGATGTATCATACATACAAATAATCTAAAACAACAAAAGCAAAAAAAAAGAAAAGAAAAAAACAATGAATATTCGCCTGGACCACTGGCTGGATTCTGAAATTATACATGAATAAAACAGAAAAAAAAAAAAAAAAAAAAAAAAAAAAAACGGTGTAAGATAAGAGGCGGGGGCTTCGCCACATACACAATTTTTGCTCCAAAAGTATATACATTTTGTTGGTCACTGCAGTGACACACGACAATCTATACGGCTTTGAATTACTTTTTACTTAAAAAGTCGGAAACTCTGGGATATTTCAGCCACAATGACCTGCCGCTCCCCCATTACATTAGACACACTTAAGCATAGATGTATGCTATTCACGTGGACTGACAGGGTATGCCGCCTTGCCAGCACAAAACAAATCAAGATGTTTGGTTTCCCATGTCCCTTTTAGTGAGCATTCTCCTCCCCTCTGATTGGTGGATCCAACTCATTCGGTTCGTCCATATTGTTGAATCACCGCCAACTTTCCCTGTTGCTGCTCCCACAAACGCACGTATGGACTGCCGCCATCCACCAACACATCGTTGTTATCAACGCGGGGCGTGTCAACCCGCAAGCGGCACCACCGCACCCTCCTAGTAATAGAATACATTCCTGTCGCCCACAAAACGCCCAGTCTGCGAGGCGCCGTTTGTGCTGCGGTGCATTGGATGCGCCCATGTGGAAACTAGAGCCGGTCCCCACGGTGCGTTATGAAAGGACATATGCGTTGGCGGGCCTGCGGCGGTGGGCCCCATTCGGGCATGAGAAACGCTTCCCCGTCGTCGACGCTGACGGTACAGCGCGTCGCGTTGATCAGGGCTGGTTCGCACCGCGGGCAGTAGCGAGTAAATGGATTGCTGCGCATGGAGCTGCGGCGATGAAGTTCGAGAGGTCGCCAGCCTTGTCACAACCTCGGCCAATCGTCGGTGAGACACAGACGGAGCCGCCTCTCCAGTGGGTCTTTGCACCAGCGTGTTTGCAGCTCCTCGCGGCGTCACATGCTGCTGAACATTTTTATTATTATGGTACGGGTGTGTTCCTTCTTGCTGCTGTCGCACCGGTGGGAGCTTGGACGACTCCATTTTGGCAGGCGACACTCTCTCGGGACGCAGGCGTAGCACCGGCCGCGGTAACAGCACCGCGGGATCACTCCACGAAGGAAC
>NW_001849504.1:161933-166090 GCF_000209065.1 Trypanosoma cruzi
TTAGTGAGCATTCTCTCCCCCTCTGATTGGTGGATCCAACTCATTCGGTTCGTCCATATTGTTGAATCACCGCCAACTCTCCCTGTTGCTGCTCCCACAAACGCACGTATGGACTGCCGCCATCCACCAACACATCGTTGTTATCAACGCGGGGCGTGTCAACCCGCAAGCGGCACCACCGCACCCTCCTAGTAATAGAATACATTCCTGTCGCCCACAAAACGCCCAGTCTGCGAGGCGCCGTTTGTGCTGCGGTGCATTGGATGCGCCCATGTGGAAACTAGAGCCGGTCCCCACGGCGCGTTATGAAAGGACATATGCGTTGGCGGGCCTGCGGCGGTGGGCCCCATTCGGGCATGAGAAACGCTTCCCCGCCGTCGACGCTGACGGTACAGCGCGTCGCGTTGATCAGGGCTGGTTCGCACCGCGGGCAGTAGTGAGTAAATGGATTGCTGCGCATGGAGCTGCGGCGATGAAGTTCGAGAGGTCGCCAGCCTTGTCACAACCTCGGCCAATCGTCGGTGAGACACAGACGGAGCCGCCTCTCCAGTGGGTCTTTGCACCAGCGTGTTTGCAGCTCCTCGCGGCGTCACATGCTGCTGAACATTTTTATTATTATGGTACGGGTGTGTTCCTTCTTGCTGCTGTCGCACCGGTGGGAGCTTGGACGACTCCATTTTGGCAGGCGACACTCTCTCGGGACGCAGGCGTAGCACCGGCCGCGGTAACAGCACCGCGGGATCACTCCACGAAGGAACCGTCCCCTGGTATGCGTCATACTGCCGCTGAATGCGCACCGGCCTCCGCTGCTCGGAAGATGGCGGCGGCGTCGGCGCAAGAGCAAAAGAGGCAAAGCGAACCCCGCGTCTCGGCACCCCATCTGCTGGCGCTGATGCCGCCGCCGGCTGCTTCGCCGACGGTCTGGCGGCCCTCCGGCCCCCACCGACACCCTCTTCCACCGCACTCAGCAATGGCAGCGGCCTCGGTGCCTCCACCCCCTCCTCCATGGCGCGCGTACCTCTCGCAGATCCGTCAAACGCGCGGTCAAAGGTGGCAGACGTCAAGTTCTGTACACGGGCCTTCCCAACAAGAACCATCCGGCGCACATCACTTCCTGGAATAAAGCTTCGATCCGGATAGACGTCCGTGAAGACACGACGCTCCGAGCTCGGACTCGGGGCCACCAAAGACACAACTGACGGACGGTTTTTGCCCGAAACACCTTTGCGCCACTCCACAGCAGCAACCTCCTCAACACCGCTGAGCTCAACTAAAGGCCGTCGCAAAGCATTAGCCACCGCATCACTCTCCAAAACACCTGGTGCAATGCCCATTTCTCGTGTGTTACTCTTCTTAACAACAACCGCACGCGCGGCAGAAAGCACACGGGAATTCGTCACACCCTCACCTCCATCAACAGAGGAAAGAACATGCAGAGGCGTCACATCGGTCGCAAGACCCCCACACAAATCACACACAGTTCCCATTCCCACAGAAACACTCATGGGACCACGCACAAACGTCCACTCCTCCGTTGCCATGAGCGCAGCCGCATCCCTGTCCGCGGGGGCAGTTACTGCTGCCGAGTCACTGAGCAGCGCAGAACCGACAGTCACGTCAAGCGGCCTCGCCTCCGTCGTCAACTCGTCCGTTGCCATGAGCGCAGCTGCATCTTTATCAGCACGAAAAAATCGCGCAAAACAAAAACGTAATCAACCATTCTCCAAGACGTAGATCATGCCCCTCTCATTGCGCACGGTGCTGGTGCCTTCCGTGCCACGCAGCAGCACCTTCGCCTTCTCCTCCACGGCACTAATCATGCCCCTCTCGTTGCGCACGGTGCTGGTGCCTTCCGTGCCACGCAGCAGCACCTTCGCCTTCTCCTCCACGGCACTAATCATGCCCCTCTCATTGCGCACGGTGCTGGTGCCTTCCGTGCCACGCAGCAGCACCTTCGCCTTCTCCTCCACGGCACTGATCATGCCCCTCTCGTTGCGCACGGTGCTGGTGCCTTCCGTGCCACGCAGGAGCACCTTCGCCTTCTCCTCCACGGCACTGATCATGCCCCTCTCATTGCGCACGGTGCTGGTGCCTTCCGTGCCACGCAGCAGCACCTTCGCCTTCTTCTCCACGGCACTGATCATGCCCCTCTCGTTGCGCACGGTGCTGGTGCCTTCCGTGCCACGCAGCAGCACCTTCGCCTTCTCCTCCACGGCACTGATCATGCCCCTCTCATTGCGCACGGTGCTGGTGCCTTCCGTGCCACGCAGCAGCACCTTCGCCTTCTCCTCCACAGCACTAATCATGCCCCTCTCATTGCGCACGGTGCTGGTGCCTTCCGTGCCACGCAGCAGCACCTTCGCCTTCTCCTCCACGGCACTGATCATGCCCCTCTCGTTGCGCACGGTGCTGGTGCCTTCCGTGCCACGCAGCAGCACCTTCGCCTTCTCCTCCACGGCACTAATCATGCCCCTCTCGTTGCGCACGGTGCTGGTGCCTTCCGTGCCACGCAGCAGCACCTTCGCCTTCTCCTCCACGGCACTAATCATGCCCCTCTCATTGCGCACGGTGCTGGTGCCTTCCGTGCCACGCAGCAGCACCTTCGCCTTCTCCTCCACAGCACTGATCATGCCCCTCTCGTTGCGCACGGTGCTGGTGCCTTCCGTGCCACGCAGCAGCACCTTCGCCTTCTCCTCCACAGCACTGATCATGCCCCTCTCGTTGCGCACGGTGCTGGTGCCTTCCGTGCCACGCAGGAGCACCTTCGCCTTCTCCTCCACGGCACTAATCATGCCCCTCTCGTTGCGCACGGTGCTGGTGCCTTCCGTGCCACGCAGCAGCACCTTCGCCTTCTCCTCCACAGCACTGATCATGCCCCTCTCGTTGCGCACGGTGCTGGTGCCTTCCGTGCCACGCAGGAGCACCTTCGCCTTCTCCTCCACGGCACTGATCATGCCCCTCTCGTTGCGCACGGTGCTGGTGCCTTCCGTGCCACGCAACAGCACCTTCGCCTTCTCCTCCACAGCACTGATCATGCCCCTTCCGTTGCACAGAGCCGCGATGTTCTTTCGTCGGTGCGGAGTCGGCGCGGCCTGCTTGTCTTTTGTGGGCGGTGCCAGAATACTGTCTGCCTCCAGTTCAGGCCCTAGAGTTGCATTTTCACATGTTTTAGCCTGTGAAGGACTCTCAAAACCCTTTTCAGATTGCTTGAATCGATGGTGTTTTTTGAGTATGTCAATGACAGTAGGAAATACGCATGTGGCAATGGATTGCTGTAGTTCAGCGTCGGTGCGAGTGCCGTCGTGTTCCACAGCCGTTTGCACAATGAGAGAGTCTCCGTAGTACTCATCTGTTGTTATGTTCGTTCGAGGGACGTCAAGACGACAGGCGATGTCCTGCGCAACTGCCTCCTTGATTTGAGGCCGTATCTCACTTGGCAGCGCACGCCATTTATACCCACAAATAACGCCACAGAGAAGGGATGTTTGTGCAGCGGCTGACGCGGCACGCTTTGGCTGTTGTAGCTTATCCTCCGTCCTTGTATCCTTTTTCTTCTCATCCCCCTCGCCGCCCCACACCTTCGGAGTCGCTGAGTATGGTCGAGATGGCTCCAGAGGAATTACGTGGGACCTTAGCCGCTCAGCCTTCCGTAGAGCTTTTGCATGCCGGTCCTCCACCACTTTTAGGGTGATCCACGAGCTGCTCTCATCGAGGGCTATCGCCTTGCGCTCCTCTTCCTCCTCCTTCCCTAACAGCGTCAGTGCCATCTCCCACGACTCCTGCATTTCTCGTACCTTCTCGCTTTGTGTGCGGAGGCCGCTCCAGTCTCGCTGCTGCTGCCACAAGCCGGTCAACGAGGGAACATTGCGGAAAAGCCCTCCGCCCGGCGTACCGCTCTTCAGTGGAAGAGTGGGCCTTGGACTCCGCCTGTATTCATCCATTATATTCGCAGTGGTCGCCATGCCAACAAGGCCCTGCATCTCATTGCAATCCTCAGCCCCAACAAGCTCCCCACCTGAAACCCCCGTGCCTTTGCCTTGTCTTCTAGTGCTGGGCAAATCCGGATTATCCTCCTTCGACTCCACCACAACACAAAAGGAGTCCATGCGCTTTTGAACGGTCCGGGGTGTCAGCAAGGTGTAGATGCTTGCATCCCT
>NW_001849504.1:166190-186681 GCF_000209065.1 Trypanosoma cruzi
GGTCCGGCAAGCGGCGACTCGCGGCTGAACCGCGCCCGAGACTCGCCGACAACCACGACTTCGAACACGGCAGCCCTTGACTACGTTTATCACGCACCTGCAGCAAGGACCGATTCGGTGCACACAACGGCTGCTGGGGCAGCAGGCCGAAACCGTCAGGATACGATGGAACCGCCCCTGCGCCGGACGCAAAACGTTGATTGGGAACTGTTTGCCAAGTACCAGGAGGTGTTAACTTGGTGTTAGCGCTCTGCCCCCCGCTGTGACCACTGTGCATCTCCTCCGAGGACCGTTACAAGGCAGAAAGACAACAATTAGCACCGGAGTCCCTCGCGCACCCCTCGCCGTCTCCCCCTCCCTGCAAGTGTCCACGCGTGGGCTTGTGTTGCCGCGCACGTGCACCGCTCTTGTCGGGCAATCGCCAATTTTCAAAAAAGTTGTTGAGCAAACAGCCAAGAAAGCAATGTCAACAAATCGCCCCACTTCCCTCCTCACAAAAACAAAGAGCCCTTCTTCTCTTCACTATTTAATTTGGTTGTGATGCCTTCCTCGGCGTGATGTTTGGTCCTGGTGCTCCCGCTCACCACACCACTATCGCAGCTGCCACTATAGCAACGGAACCCACGCCGTGACAAATCACAAGTTACCCAAAGAGAGCCCCCTTTTGAGTCCTTTTTTGTTTTTTTTTTCCCCCCTTTGGTGCGCCTTATTTGTAAAATATGGAGAGGCAGGTGTCTTCGCCCAGAATTTTCTCGCCTTGCAGCCCTCCTTGCAAGCAAATGAATATTATCGCGTGAGTGTGAAGGATGAATTTGCTATAGCTGTATCCGCCCCACACAGCGTTAGTAAGTCTTGGCAAGCGCCGCTCTGTGAGATGTGGTCACAAAAGAAAAGGGAAAAAGCGGCAACAGTAGAAACAGCAGCAGCGACAGCAACAGGGGAGGAATTGGTGGCCACAATAACACGCAGACAATAAAAACAAATTATTCCCTCCTGGTCCTTTTTTGTTCTTTTTCTTTTTTTTTTTTTTTTGTTCCGTTCCTGTGGTTGTAGCAGCAATCAATGGGCACTGGAAAGCTCCCGTGCAAAAAGACTTCGCGTGCAGCTGCGCAGTTGACGCCACATGCATCACTCCATGTCTGTTTCTGTCTGTGTGCTTTCCTCTCTCCGAGACATAGACCCGCACACAAAGAGAAACTAGGTTAAGGGAGAGGGGGTAAATAATGTTTAAAAATAAAGCCTCTGATTCCTTGTATTCTGCTTGCTTACATGAAGGCCGCTTTTGGCAAAGGCGCGCCAGCCATGTTCCCCCCGCAGCAAAAAAAAAAAAAAATCTCAAAAAAGAGAAAAAAAGACACCCTCTTCTTTTTCAATACAAAGAAAAAAAAAAAACTACATCAACTCCCACTGGTAGCTTCACAGTCAGTGCAAATTGATGAACAAAACAAAGGGATGAGAAGAGTCACAGGCCACACGTGGAGGTTTGCATTGTTGCCCCCCCCCGACCAACCAAACAATTTTTTCCTTTCAACACACAAACATACATGTACTCCAATACGCCTTCAGGCAGCAGAAGGAGGTGTGACGCAAAATTATTTTTTTTTTTTTTTTTCTTTTTTTTTGAGAAAGGAAAACGGAATTCCCAATACTCAGCAATTATCCCCCTTCTTTGCCCTCACTATCGTCTCGCATCTTACCCACTGTACTGGTGTAAATGCATACAGGTGGATGGAAAGAATACCGTTGTTCCGTTGTGTGGCGCTGCTCTTCCTGGCCGCCGTGAATGCAGTCGCGATTGTGGCCAACCGTAGAAATATTGCGATGTGTGTTGTTCCTTCCATGCGGTGGGGACAAATTCCCCAAAGAGTGCAATCGTGCCATGCCCTCCGCAATCTCATTTCGAAGCATTTCAATATTGGAAAGCGGAGGTGTCGAGAGAATCGAGTATGAAGATGATGCCAGAGGTGCGAAGTCACAGGAAAGTGCACGTTGTGTAAGAGCGGCCTGAATCACCGCCCTCCGTAGACACGCTACAGGGCTCCTGTTATTGTTGGACCATCTGTCAAAGTTGCTGGTCACAGCTGTTCCTGCAATGCCGCGGCCGGAATGTCCTCTCAGGTTTGATACACGCGCCGCTGATGCACTCCACAAGGCCCCACCGTCGCCTAAAGAAGAAACGGGCGATGCAAAACTCAACGACGGCGCTGTCCTCTTGCTGAACCCAAACTCCCCAGTTTCTTCAGTCGAGGAGGAAAAAGAGGAGTTAGCTGTCGATAGACCGCCATAATTCTTCGCCACAGGTGGAGACGCATGCATGGGAACCACAAACACACGGAACTGCCATCCAACTCTGAGGCAATTCTCACGCGTCAAAGGCACATAGCGGCCTAAACGCTCACTGTAGAAAAAAACGGCACGGACCACATAAGACAGCGGCGCCACTATGCGCATTAAGTGACGAATGATAACATTCTCATCAAAGAGAAGGGCGACGCTGCGTTTTGGGGCCATACATTCCAGTTTCATAAACCCTTCCTCTGCTTCATCGATGCCTACCACACCTGTGGTGAGTGTGACGCGCCAGCGACGATGGTGTGCCCAATCCAGTGGTAACACAAAGCCCGCGCACTGCTCACCACACGCAGCCGCGCTTTGCCGAGTAGCGGACAACAATCGCGATGGCAAACGCCGGGGTCCGTAATTCCCCAAAAGTTGCGTTGGAAGTTTCGAAAGAGGCACGGGCTCTGAAGCTTTCGACGGTCTCAGATTGCCGCCATCGTTGTTGTCATCGTTCCCAACCTGACACCGAGAGCGGTGTGGTGCGTCGGTGTACGGCTTCTGCATCACCGTCCGCAGACTTGCCTTCCACCTGCATGTCTCCTCATCGAGTTCGGGGGATGAGCCGAGTGCCTCAAGAAAAGAGAAGCCCTCCACTGCGGCGCTCCCCTCTTCCTTCTCAGGGCTGATTGCGCTGAGTTGCGACAGGCATACATGCCCCTCCGGGTTATTTAATACTGTGGAGGATGAATACGCACATTGCGGCTGTTCAACGACAAGCCTCTCCAATGGCTCCCGATGAGCCCGCGGCCACATCGTTTCTACACCCGTCATCCTCCCCAACCCCTTTTCCTTACGGACAACACACACAAAAAAAAAAAAAAAAAAAAATTTGTGTATAATTTATACCTCCCTCAATGCGTCAAAGAAAGAAGCAAACAAGTAAAATATAAAAAAAATAAATAAATAAAAGACGCCTGCATATTCACCATGAGTAGAAACAACAACGGCGAACGCGCACGCCAAAGCAAATATCAATAAAGAAGATGAAGATGATGATAAAATTTAAACGCACACACACACACACACACACAAAAAAAAAAAAAAAAAGAGAAGGCGGGGGAGATGGGAAGACAAAAACTCCAGAAAAAAAAAAAAAGTAGCTATAAGCACACAATAGACCATGATGATTAGGAAACCCTGCCACAGCCGGCCACCTCCATGTGGTGCCAGGGTCTAGTACGCTTTTACCAGGGAGAAAGCTAACTGCCTGCTATTCATACTTCAGACCCAATAATTACTTCTCAACTTAGTTCTACGGGCCAGAAGGGCACTATAGATGGAGCCATTTGTAATGACTGCCTGTGGGGTAAAAGCTATTCCTTGCTGTTGAATTCCATACTACGCCTACCAGGATCAACTTGACGCGCTGGTAAGGGAAAAGGAAAAACAAAAACAAAAAAAAAGATTGATTAGGGGAAAAAAAAGAAAACCAAAATTTCCTTGTATTCCCAGTAATCAATCACGCTGCCTCTTCATCATCCGCTTCCAATTCATAGATGCCGCTCTCGCTCGCTCCGCCTGGAGCCTTCGTCGTCGCAAAAAAGATGTCGTCTTCTCCCACACCGCTTCCAAACCTTTACGGTGTTGTGCAAATCCGGTCTTCGCAAGTCGCAGCCCCTCCTCCGTTTCCCCCAACCAAAAGTCTCTGCTTTCTTGCGTCATCAACGCCAGGACTTTGTCCCACGCGGCCCGTGCCTCCTCCTCGCATTTGACACAAACACCGGTAAGGAGAATATAGACAGGGGACTTCGTCAGGTGCATTGTCTCTAAAATGTGAATGCCGCCATGCACAAGTGGCTGCACAAGAGCAAGCAAAATGGAAAGACTGGCACACTGTGGAACGCCAAATACAAGCATAATGACACCACCCTCCTCAACATGCTCCACTGCCAATCGAAGCTGCGGTACAAGGAATTTAAACCACGGTAATACGGGCTGCGCATCGTCGTCACTAACAACCTCCGCATGATTTCCCCCACCATCCTCCGTTTCATTTAACAATTTCTCCGCATTGCGCTGCCCGTGGTCCTGCACAGCACCACCGTTGACAAAGTAAAACTTTCGCCCTTGAATAGACTCATGCCAGTCATTCTCCGTGATGCTTCCCTCAATAAACTCGTACTGTGCTGGAGCCTTTGGCGAATGCAGCCATGACGAGTCAGATGCGATCCCCCCGCGACTGACAGGGAGAGAGACACCAACGCCTCGCCACCGCAGCCGCGTCACAAGAAATTTTGACACGCCGCCAGGAGCAGAGCCAAGGTCAAGAAACGTTGGTGGGGAACTCTGCTCCTCCTTCTTCTCCTTTTCTGTTGCCCTCCCCGCTGGTGGCCCGCGAGTTGCCTCAGAAAATGGCGTAAAGTAGGACGGTGCAGCACGCATGAGAACTCTCTTGGCATGCTCACAGTACCGCTCACACAAATTCACAATGTCGCTATTAAAAAACGATGTCGACGATGGGGCCGCCATACCCCCTTGACGTTTGACAGCCTCTCCATCCTCTTTTTTGTGCCGCTGTTGATACCACCAATCCAACGCCTCAGATTGCCACCCGGCAGCGCGCTCACGTTCAAGCTCAGAATACATCGCAGAGGTGGTTTGTAAATATTCCCGCCAACGACAACAGGCGCCAAACTCCATGCCTGCAGTGGCAGCAAACCCATCGGCACCCGTTGCTGCCCTGCCCATATCCATGTCCATTTCGCAGTCACAATCCACCTCTCTTGTTGTTGTTGTTGTTGTTGTTTCCTCCAACTGCCATGCATCAAAAATAAAATAAAAACGCAAATATTATTTAAAACAAAAAAGAAAAAAGAGAAAAAATTAAAAAAAAAAGCATCAATGAACTCCCCAACGAGTAGGAAACGGCCCAACAACTCTCGGCGCAGAAACCGTGAAGAAGCCGCCTTCCCCTCACATACGCCCATCATCAAACATGCCGTAAAATTAAATTAAAAATCTTAAACAACCCAAAAAAAAAAAAAAAACCGAGACACAAGCCTCAGGAAATGGGACAAATGCACTAAAAGAAAAGCAAAAAAAATTTTTTTTAAATAATTTCCTTTTCTCTTCTCCGTCTCCTTCTCCGCCTGGCCTACCGTGTACTGCAGTTCACACCCACACATAGACACACACCCATCAGTCTTCACTCTTCCTCCTACTGAGAAATGTAAAAACTTCAATTCGCCGCAGGGTTCTTCTTGTTCCGCTCAATATTATAAATATAAAGCTTCTTCAGTACCGTGTCTGTACACTGACCAAACGCGACGTTTTCCTTGAAGCATTCCGTTGACCACCGCTCTCCCGCAGCCTTTTGGCACTTCACACCGGCGTCATACTCCTTCTTGCAAAATACTTGTGCAATCCCTTCCAAATAAGCACCCTTCTGCTTCTGACAAACAAAATTGATGTCGTCATTGACGCGAGATTGAAGACAGAGCTCCAGGTCCCGTCGTTGCTGGTCATACACTTTCGTGAACTTGTCCGCAAGATCATTGAACTCCTTCGTGTTGCGAGACATCACCGCTCAATGCTCCGTACAAAAAGATATGATTCACTTCCAAATTCGTCACTCAATCACCCACATATAAATATGTACTCCCAGACAAACACACACACACACACACAGAGAGAGAGAGAGAGAGAACTTTTCCTTTTGTTGCTTCTGTCCTTTTATCCAGCATACACAAGTGTTTGCATGTGCCGTGTATGCAATACGTCATGTATATTTTTTGTGGGTGAAATGTTTTGGCAACAAATAACACCCCGTATAAACAAAGAAAGAAACAAAAAAAAAAAAAGAAATATGTCATGTATATTAACTTTTTCTTTTTTTCTTTTTTAATCATTTGCAATGTGTGGCGGGAGTACTGAATCATCTGCATGCCAAATAATAAAATAAATAAAAAGGGGGTGGTCAAAAAGCCGGTCGGATTATAAAAGCATTAATGCTCTCGTTTAGACGTGCACATGTATACAGCGGATAAAGCAGATGGCTGTAAAAAAAAAAAAAAATTATATATAAATAAATAAATCTCCTTTTTATTCATTGTTAT
This sequence comes from Trypanosoma cruzi, assembly GCF_000209065.1. Classification (NCBI taxonomy): domain Eukaryota; phylum Euglenozoa; class Kinetoplastea; order Trypanosomatida; family Trypanosomatidae; genus Trypanosoma; species Trypanosoma cruzi. The sequence goes on from NW_001849504.1 coordinate 172,586, forward strand.
TTACCTCCATCTCTCTTTCTCCTTGGCTCTTTTTATCCGTCTGTCAACCTGTCATTTATTTCCTTCTTGTTGTTGATTTCTCTTCCCTTTTCTCTCTCTCTCTCTCTCTCCGTTGAAGGGTTAAACGCCCTTTAAATTTGAAGTCTTCCTCCTTTCTTTGCCTTCCTCTTCAATGCTCCCTCCTCCGCCCATGTATGTATGGATGTATGCACACAAATGGTACTCCTCTCTCGCCTTCTCGCCATCGACGGTTCAAATTCTCTCCATGCCTGTCATCCCACGTCTACATCCCTTACAAGAATGGGAAAGAAAATCGCAGTGAATGACCCTGTTCTCTGGCAATGCACACATGCACACACGGCAAAGCAAAGGGGAGAAGGGTAATGTGTAACAGAGAAAAGGGAAATAACTAACGATGGCGCTCAAGGAACATGCGCACACCAGAGGTGCCAATGAGTCGGCCTGACAACACAGCCCGTGCATGTAGTGCGCTGCCTTCATCCACAAATGACGCCACAACAAATTCCACCAAATCACTTCCCTCCATGGGTGTTGCCGCCGCAAACGGCATCTCACTCGCCCTAATGTCATGGCCCTCGTCGTCGCTACTTTTAATTTCAGTATTCGTCTTTTTCTTTGTCGTCTTCTCTTTGGAACGCCTTCTCACGTCCCTCTGTTCGTTGATACCAGCCGTCGTATCCTTATTAAGACTAGTAGTACTACTAGTAGTTATTGTTGTCGTTGCCGCTTTACCCGTAGAAAGCCTGCTAAAATGGGCGCCGGTATCGTTTTTTTCATTCGAGTCGACAAGTGCAAGAAATCCTTGCACGCCTCCAAGCGCAAACAGTGCGAGAGCGCGAGGGGCGGCAGGTACAAGACGGACATCCACCAGACATGCCTTCTTTGCACATTGTACAGCAGAAAGCGGATAGTACTGCACCTTCCACCGCCTGCCGTAAATCTTGGCATTCTGCAGACGTTTAAACATGGCCGCCGCAACAGCCTTGCTAGGAACTTCAAACGTGAGCGTCGCTCCACCGGCCTCCTCCATGATGCCAGCATCCGAGATGTGTTTCTTGTGCTCTGGCAAGAGATGTCGTAAGGTGCGGGTGTAGATGGCGGCCATGTTACTTGGAAGATCTGCGACGATAAAAGAACCATGACAAACATCAGTATCTGCTCCCTCATGACAATGCTTTTTGATCCCCCGCCCTCCTCCTCCTTTATTATCATCATCGACATCACAATGTGGAGAACGTGGACGTTTTGTAGTGGGTGGTGCGACGGCAACAGCGCCCTTACTCCCGTCTCGTTTTGCTCGTGACATGTCTCTTCCTCCTCGTCCACTCCCCTATTTCCTGTTTACCATCCAACAACCGCAAATAACTAAGAGCCGTGTGTTTGTCTGGTCTGTATGCACCCTGCGTTTCTGTAGGGACCCCACAAACTCTCAAACACCTCTGCTATCAGACGTGCACGCACCAAAAAAGCCCTCTGCTTTGTACATCGCAGCAAGCATAAAGTAGGAGAGAAGAGAAGAGAAAAGAGCACAAAAAAAGGTAGTGATGATCGGTAGATTTATATTTCTGTTTTTTGCGACGTCCGGACGCTTTCCGGAATATGCAAAGCAGCAGCAGCAGTAGCAGCAACAGCAGCAACAGTACCTCAAAAGGAAATAAAACTTCCACAAAACTCCATGGGAATGTAAATAAATGGATGGATGGATGGATAAAGAGAAGGTCTTCTACGCCCGTTTTTCCTATCCCCTTCGACTGTCTGTTTGTCTGCCTCCTTCTCACTCCCAGTCCGTGGTGGTATTACATAATTTCATGGACATGTCGATTATCCATGACATCTCATTCATCACCACGCGCACACACGGTAAAAGGAAAAAAAAAAAAAGAATATGTAAAATTCAAAGGATGTTGCAGGGCCAAAACAGTTTTGTTGTTGTTGCTGTCTTTTATTTTATTTCATTTTTTTTAACCCCCTCTCGTTCTCTTTCTGGGTGTTTTCTCCCATCCTCTTATCGTTTGCCTTCATTCCCACCACCCCTCCCATCCTGCTGCAGCGCCCAAGACGTCGTCACGCACCACTTACAAAACATGTAATTGTGGAAGGCAGTGGGACTCACAGTGGCCACAGCTGTAACCGGGGATATTGACGCTGTTGTGCGCCGTTGCTGTTGTGATGGTGATGGTGGTGCTTTTCCAGAAGCAGACAGCGCAATTCCCTCTTGTGGGGAGGTGGCAGCAGCCGTTGGGCCCTTTATATGTGCGGTGTTGCTCCTACCATGAGCCATGGAGTATATCTCCCCATCGGAGACGGCAAAAAACGGCATCGTCTCCTCTGTTATTAGAGGAAACACCGACTCCGCGGTCCTACCATCAAGTCGCATGTGTTTCAGCAGGCTCACACACCACAGGTCGGCCGCCAATCGACATTCCCGATGCAGATTCCAAAAAGCCTGCAGAAATTCGCCAATTAGCCTCTGATGCTCTTCACAAGAATCGAGCGTGGCATTCAAAAAGGAACTGGTGTGGGGAGGATATCCCTGTCGTGGTGGACTGAAGTTGCTCCCGCCGACACTTTTCCCTGCGCCTCCTCCCCCTCCGCCTTGGCGCGAGGATGATACCCGACACGTCTCGGTCTCTGCGTCCCCCGCATCCGGTGAGGCCTCATCCCCACACAACTCCAACGCCACCCCAACAGCGCCAAGAAAAAAAGGTGCTGTTTGGTGCGAGGCCATCAAGTGGCCATCGACTGCAGGATTGTCCGTGCCGCCAGCAAAGCCACTTGGGCTCTGCAATCTTCCTCGTGGTGAAGTCTCGCTCATGTTATCGCTATTGCCACTCCTGGAAACAAGGCTGTCCGTCCTAGTACTATTGCTGCTATGACTACTACGACTAATACTGCAACTGCTGTTTTTGTTGCTGTTACCATTTGGGGGGGAAAAAAGCCCGGAGCAACCCTGTTCCATACGATTAGTCATGCTCAACTCAGGTGCCTCATCAACACCTGTATTGGCAGCAAAAGAGCCGCTCTGGTTTGAGGTGGAAAGGGGAAAAGCGTCCTTCTTCTCCCTCTTCGCAGCAACGGTGGCCGCTTGAGAGAATCGTGTACACCATTCTTCTGCATACTCATTATATTCTAACATAATGTCGTAAAAGGCACGCCGACAGGAACGTCTCAAAAGAACAAGGGTGTTACTGCCTCCAAGAAGCACCTGCTGGGAAGGAGCCGGAGGTGGCAATGACGGTATCACCTCTTTTTTTTCCTCCGACAACGCCGTGTGAAACCACTTGTCATTCAACAACTCCTCCGCGCTAGGGCGTCGCGCGGGATCCGCACAGGCACATCGCTGTACAAAGGCAGCAAACCGCACGGACCACTGGCCACAACGTAAACGGGGCAATGGACGATGATGTCGCTTCATCCACCACGGACAACCACCATCCGCCAAGTGAATAGCCAGCATAGCAAGCATCCAGATGTCGTGTGAAGATGAAAAGGGACAAATTGGATTGCGCGTATTATTTGTTTTTCGAAAAGGAAAGGCAGAGCCCATGCCAGACGCATTCTTGGATTCAGGTTGTACGGAAGTATTTTTTGCCTCCAATGAGGACACATCGGTCAATCCCTCCTCAGTTGTAATGCACTCTGGTGGTGGAATATATTCCTCTTCTTGTAGAACAAAGAGTTGTAGGGCATCCATTTCCTCCCCAGCGTACTCTGGCGACATATTCTCAAGAAAGAGAGTCGAGTCCAACAATTTGGCCAACTGGAGTGGTGCAGAGTTAGAACGTATAACTGAAGTGAGCGCCGTCGTGTTGAGACTTTCTCTGAGAGATGTCTTCATTATCTTTTCAACCTGTGCATAATATCCGTCCGCAAGAACGACGTGCTTCGTCCACTCAAGTGGATCAAAAACTTCTGTAGACCTGCTGCAGCCTCCGCCGCCTGCACCGATTCCACCCCCCTCATCACCACCGATGCTTCCTCCACTAGAGCTATTGCTGCCTCTACGACTGACGGCATCAACGTTGCCCCCACCCACTTCACTCGTGTCCAGCGTCACTCCGCTCCACAGTCTAGTGGCATTACCCATCCCAGTGGAGACTGGTAAGGGATCGGTAGCATTTGGAGAGTATGACTTCATTGCGTTCAATGCTTCCATGACATGAGAGGTGACAAAAACATTCGTTGCCTTTATACTCCCATGGGCCCTTCCTCCCCGGTGTAGCACCACAAGATGCTGAAGAACGGCATGTATAATGTTTCGAATGGCTGTCTCACGAAGAAGTTGCGACGGCCTCTGAGTACGGATCCATTCCTGAAGGACTTCATGTATGTTGCCTTGGCGCACAAGTGGCATTGATAAGGCGATGGCAAACAACGGTGGTGCCGCCTCGAATCGCTCCATAAGACCAGCAGTACGGCCATGTTCTTTAGAAGTTTTCATATCCACTTGAGGGGCATCTAAAGATAAATTCCCAGCCTTGGTACGGTCGACCCGAGCGTGTTTCCCCTTCTTCACACGTGTTAATCCACTCAGCGAGGTGGCTATGACTTTTCCAGTGCAAGAGGATCGAGGAAGGCTCTCTAAACCTGAAGGAACTTTACTAAGTTTGGAAGAATGTCTTGACACCCGCTGCGTTCTCCGAGTGGGACTTTCCCCCAAACAAAGCACAGGCTTCCGACGCCGTTGGGATAAATTTGAATTGGCTGCGACAACCGAAGTGGCCGCCGTATTTGTGCGTCGTCGCTTTGGAAACGTAAAAGAAGTGGATCGCCCCTCCTCACGCAATGCCAGGCCCTCCGGGTTCAAGGAAACAACTTTGACCCCAACGATAGGAAGGTGCCACTCCACCGCGTTTCCGCCATCTATCCTTTTCATATCGACAAACTTGACCGTGTCGTTTGGGTAAATGCCATCAGATGTCGTGTGTTTTCCGGCAACATCCTCCAAAGCAATCGTCTTCAAAGAAGAGCCCGTAACGCTACCAACACCAGCCGAACCTGACACACCAACAGAGTGCGTCGGTGGGGATAAAGTGACGCACGCCTCGTCCTCCCCCTCCGTTTTACCAAATGAGTCAGGAGCACTGTCCTCTGCACTCACAGTATCTTCAGTGTTCTTGGACAGATGCCGAGACCTGGCAAAGCTGGGAGAACAGATCCACATGCTTTTATCATCCGCAGCGTCTTCACTCGGCACATCCACAAAACCCCTCTCTAAAGGGCGCAAAAAAGCCTCCTCAAGCCCTTGCTGTAATCGCAGAAAAAAGTAGTTTGAAAGCGACTCGTTACCGTTTCCCCCACCATTTCCATCATTTTTGCTATCCTCCTCCACTGCTTGAAATAAAGATGGATTCGATACGGATAATTCAACCGAAAGCATACCGGTCGTTTTGCTCGCGACACTATTCCGCGTGCCCTCAAAGCCATGCTCTGACATGCGTGGTGAAGAGAAAAAAGACGACGGTGCAACGAGTTCTTTCAATTTTTTCAGCATCACCTTGTCCACTAGAAGAACACGCACAGCGCACACCATTTTGGCATCGTCTGTATAGCCACAGACAATTTTGCTACCACACCGTATATTACGCTCCACCCCGCCACTCAGCTGTGTACCTGCCGTCACCGTGTGTGCTCGTATCGTCGTTGCGTCCATCGGTGGTGTTCCTGAGTGGATGTCAAAGATGTTCAGGAGTGTCGGTGACCTGAACGAGACGGCGAGGTGCACCGGTGAGGGCGCACGGTCCAGAAGTCCCGCACGCCCAAATGACTGCACGGGGTTTGACAGGCGGATACGCTGATCGTCCGTGTGACTCACGCTGAGGTGTGGATTTCCGTTAAAATCCATCTCCCGATGCATCACGGGCACCCATTGCACGCCATTGAAGGGCTCGTCAAGCAAACGGCAGCGGAATCCGCCACCCACAGACACCTCCTTCGCGGAACCCCGCATCCGCAACATTTCATCCGTGGAATGCAACGAATTCGCCGGGGACGTGGGCACCGGAAACGTTTTCAGCAACGAAAACAACATCCCCTGCTGGGATCGCCGCTTCTTCTTCTTTGACCGCTTCTGCATGTCCTCGTACTGCTCGATGCTCACCTCGGTGGATGTGTTCTGCACGGCCAGCAGCACCCCGCCACCCACGCAAAAGAAAAAGCGCCAGACACCACTCCCCTCAATGCCTTTGACCACTCTCCTTGATGCTTACCGGACCATGCAGAGGCACAGGGAGAGAGAGAGAAAGAAAAAAAGATAGATTTTTGAAAATGGAAAGAAATAAACCCCTCCTCCTCCGCCTCCCTCCCTCAAAAAAAAAAAAAAAAAACAGTTGCTATTGTTGGGTATGCGCCAGAAACCCGCAGCAGAACAAAACCATTCCTCTCGCAGTCTCTCAAAAAAAACAAAAAAAAAAAAGGAGGTGGGCAACAGCAATCGTCAGCAAAGCAAATAAAAGCGGTGCGTGTGCGTGGGGGAGGGAGAAAGACCCTGCAGCGTGCACCACCGACCACCACCACTGCACTTATTTGTGTCTCCCCGGAGGTTTAGAAAAAACCACCACAGAAGAACTCTTGTTTGTTTCGCAACAAAACGTCAAAAAAAAAAAAAAAAAGCAAGAAAGCAAAAGGCACCTGTCTAGGTTCCATCATCGGCATCCATGTATATATACAAAATCATGCACATCTGTTGACATGCGTCCTTTTGAGGGCAACAGGGAAAACTGCACGAGTAAATAACATTCCCCCTCCTCCCTCCCTCCCTCCCTCCTTCCGGTTCAAACACATACATTGTACAGAGAAAGAAAAAGAAATTCGCCATCAATAACCACACAAATTGTTTTAGTACGTCTTTATAGATAGATAGATAGATATATATATTACCCTCATTTTGTAAATAAACGGAAAAAAAAAAAAACAAATGACAGGGGCATACATGCAGACACAAATGCAGTGCAAAATGGAAGCGATTTAACATCGAACCCTCCCCCTCCCCCAAGAAAGAATTGCATAATAGCCAGCACCATCACTCACACGCAGATACACATTCATACCCACATAGAAGAGAACATATGTATATATATATATAAAGATATACGCAGACGCCTAAACACACATATATATACATACATTAAACAAACAAGTCTGTATGTATATATAACTAAAAACCGACACACAATGTATGGATATCATATACCTACACAGCACACGCACAGTTTGAACTAAAAAATAAAAAATAAAAAAAATTGAAAGGCACACACACACACACACACAAAAAAAAAAAAGAACGTTAAACTCATATACAAAGAGCACAGAAAAGCAGTGACTTCATCATCATTTTTAGTTTTTCGTTTTTCTGCCTCACTTCCATTTACTTGCTGTGTGATCCGTGTTTACATCAGATGCATCACCCACAGCCAAAATTATGGCCGTTTCACGTTGGCTTTTTGTTGTTTGGAGTCAGCGCTCCTCTCGCAGCAGTTGTAGGGCTCATGGGGGCGGCGGCGGAGGCTAACCAGCGCCATGCATTGTCTCTGTCTCTACAGCTGCCATCCCCCTCTCAATGCTCAGACATGACAGTTTTAAAAATGCGCTGGAAGAGATCGCTCTCCTCCTCAGAGTCGTCCGTCCACTCCGCCTTCCCTATCGAGATATTTGACGGCCCCCCGGCAGCATCGCCATCCCCGTGAAGAGCTTTCCGGGTGGCAGAAATCTGCGCCAAAAGTGACGCGGCCGTTTCTCTTGGCGATGAGGCCGACAACGATACCTGCGATGACCACGTCGGGGGCGAGAATGCATGAGCAACGTGGCCTGTCTCCTTATCACTCATTGCTGTCGCCGTGGATGACCCATGCAATTTCTCCTTTGAATTCTTCGCTGCAACCGCAGTCCTTGTTCCCGCATGATCAGCTCTCGATGCAAGGAACGGCGGTGTGGCACATGTCGTGCTACTTTGGTGTATGAGACTGTCATGGCGAGCAGAACGCTGCGAGTTACAGCCGCTGTCCACGGCAGACGAAATATCACATGACCTCCTCCCCGGATGAGTTGCATCCTGCTGCTGGTGTACGTGAAGTAGATGGTTCGGGGTCTCTTCTTGCCTCTTGCATGTCTCTGCTGATGGATTTCCACCAATTGGCACCTCCTCCAGAGATTCGGGAACGAGCGAAAGTTTTTCTGCTAACTTTGCGGCACGGCGCAGCCATGGTTGTTTCAGCGCCTCTGCCACCGTGCTCCGGAGCTCTGGATTCGGTTCCAAAAGGGACTGTACAAATGAAATGGCCTCGAGGCTGATGTGCTTCCAGTGATCACTATTGCACTTTGGGGTACAGCGCTGCTGCTGCTGAGCCATGCTTGCCCGTGAGGCCCCGTTAAAGGGGAAGCAGCCACTGAGGAGGACGTATGCAACAATTCCAATGGCGTACGCGTCAAGTTGTCGCGCCATACGAAGTGTTGTGAGTTTCCTTTTCCATCCGTAGCTGACGATCCAACTTAGCATCTCCGGAGGAAGATACTTGTCGGTGCCGCATGGCGTCAAAAATAGCAGCATCTCTCCATCATCTTGACCCTCTTCACGCCATGCTCGGGCGTTTGGCTCGCCACGCTCAGTAAACGGAGCCGACGGGGTAGCGCCCGCCCCCTGCAAGGCGGCGGCTGTTAAAGGCATGGTTGGCGCAAAACGGTAGAGGGGGTCACCGCAAGAACGCGTGATGAATTGTTCCTTGGAATTCAAAATGGTCGCTGTCTCCAATTCGCCTTTTTGCTGGAATTCAGTCAGCGTAGACTCGCCGGGACCCTCAGCCATCGCAATCCCAGCCCCATCCGCAAGAGCCAAGGGCTCTGCGGTGGAGACAAGAAGGGATGTCATCGATGTGGTGCATTTCGATACATCGCCTCCAACCTCCATATGAATTTTCTCCGTGTCTTCCTCCCCACCATCGTCCTCGTTCTTGTCAACGTCATCGTCCACATTTATCCTTCCGTAACTAACGTTGCGGTCATCATCCTCATCGTCATTGGCACTGGAGGATGTAGTCTCGGAAGGAGTCTCATCGCTGCTTGACGCACCAGAGCCACTCTCAATATCCACAGACATAAACATGTTGGCTGCGGATGGTAATGGTGTAGGCATGCCCACACGAGAAAATCGGTTGCTACAACTACTGTTCATTTGCGATTTCCCCACATTGCCTTCGCTAAAGCCACGACTCCGGTATTTTTCACCGAGTTTTGTTGTACGACGGGCCAAGCCAAAGTCAATAAGAGTCACTTTCAAAAGCCGCTCAAAATTCTCAGAACTTTGTTCAGAAGAAATAGAGCCCCATACCGATGCCAAACGGTTCCTCGGTTTTTGAACGTCCTTCTTGTTTTCCTTGTATTCCAGCGTTTCTATACTCTCCTCCTCATCCTCGTCTTGCATGGTAGACTCCGTCTCACGCGAACGTGTCGCAAAACCCGTGCCAAGAACCTGCCGAATGCAATCCTGGGAGGCGTCAATTTGAGAAAGAAGCAAGTTCTCCAGCTTGATGTCCCGGTGAATAATGCCATAAGTGTACTGCAGATATTTAACAGTACGGACCAGTTGATAAATGATAAGAGCAACACGAGCCTCGGAAGGAGGACCATTAAGTTGAAGGTACCGTCGTGCATCCATGCAACCTCTCCCCATGTTCATCACAATTACAAACTCATCGGGTGTACGCAACGCCTCCACAAATTGTGAACACCCCGTGTGGCGCAATGATCGTATGATAGATATCTCCCGTTCAATCTCCACTAACTCACGGTGCAGAGCGTCATGATATTCCACACCGCCACCACCATGAATGGAAACCTCTACATCCCGTCCATGCATCTTGCAATGGACAGTGACTTCATGAGCTGCACCTTCCTTGGATACCTGCTCCTTTTTTTCGCCACGCCATTTCGCTTCTGAAGCCATAAGGGCCCCCTTCTTCCTTCGGCAGGGAATAACTTTGATTGCAAAAAAGCTCACACTTGTATTTCCCCGAAAAAGAGGCACCGCACGGAAGACACGCGAAAATGCCCCGTCGCCAACAAAGTCTGCATCGGGGTTAAATACGTACTCATCCTGTAGGCAACTCACCTTTCTGCACACATGAGTAGATGGCGAAACAAGATGTAGCGCCAATCCTTCTTTATTATTTGGCAGCTCGGCAGTTCCATCCTCTCGACAATTATGCGGTCCTCCCTTGCCACGCCTCTTGTTTCGTACCCTATAAAAATCCCGAGAGGATGATGGCAGAGGCGGAGAAGACGACGCCCGTTGCCGTGGCCACTTCCTCCGCGGTGAGAACCCAGATGTCTCATCCCGGTGCTCTGGTCTTATCTGAGAGCTGTAAAAGACGCGCTCCATCGGCAGCAGCCGTGCAATCCACACCGCTCCTTCCACTTCACGCAACGCCATCTGCACGCTGTCGCGCTGCTCCGCGGTGGCCTCGCCCCGCAAAAAGAGAAGCATCGGTGGGTGGCGCAATGCCAAGACGTCACGCGGCGGCAACGTCGTCAAGAGTCGCTCACGACGGTGAGTCGAGAAGCCATGCGGCAGGGCAGAGTGTGCCCGCGGCCGCGGTGCTTCTGTCGCTACGGAAAGAGATGAAGAGAGCCGTGGGCCATGTGCGGTGGACCTCATCGTTGTTGCCATCATCGCCTCATGCTGAGAGCGCCACCACCGCAGGCGGTCCACTACAACGTCCTCCACAAAATGCAGTGTTCGTAGCCCAGGAAGCATATGTATATAGGATGTGTATATTTCAATTTACGTCCAGAGGATTCTCCAACCGAGTTTTCCCTCCTCTCGTCTCCCACCCCACCCCACCCCCCACAAAACCGCTCGCACCTCCAACTTCGCCTGCGACGACGACTTTTCTCCTCCTTCGTTCCCGTCCCCAACTCCTGTTTGCCACGAAGCCCTGGGCCAATGAATCACACGTCACGCCACACGGCCTCAGGCAAAATAAAAATGCCCTAAAAAAAAAAAGGAAAAAAAATGTAAATAATAAATAAAAAAAGAATCCTTCCAAACAATCAAAACAGAGAAGAAAAAAAAAAAAAAACATGGAGAAGACGACTGTAATGCAAAGAAGAAAGCAGACACATAAATACACACAAATACATGCATAAATATATATACATGTGTTCCCTCTCCCATTCATTGACGCAACGAAAAAAAAAAAAATCCACAACAACAAGTCAAACAATACATGTAATCAAGAATTTAAAACCCCCAAAAAAAAAAGAAAAAAAAAACTTTTTAGGTACAACAGAATAAACAGTCCATATTCCCACATACCTCTCTATTCCCACCACCACACACACTCTCACTCCAGCAGCAGCAGCAGCACACTCTCCCTGTTTAATTGCCTAACGCTCGTTGGACTGTCCTTTCTTTCCATCCCATGCAACAACAAAAAAAAAAACAATCACGTGCCCACTTATGTTAAATAAGGCACCTCAATTTCTCCCTCACTTTCTGTCTCCTCTTCTCAACAACAACAACATAAAAAAAAAAAAAAAAAGACGCCTCTTAGAGCAGAAGTGATAAGAGTAAAAAAGAAAAAGAGAGAGAAAAAAAAAAAAGAGATGCGCGTGTGTAAATGTACGTCCGCAAAAAAAGAAATTATTACAGGAGACCCCAGCACACACACACACACAGAGAGAGAGAGAGAAAGAAATACACCAATCAAAACTAAACGCCGGGGCACCTCTCTTCCTTTCCCTCTCACTCTCCCCTTTTCACTACATCCCGTGCTATTTGACTTACTCATGCCACCCCTGTCGGATCCACCGGTAACTCAAAGTCGGTTTACGGCACTTTTAGTTCCATACATCATTCATATGTGTGCCTGCTCAGACGATAGCGGTGAAGCACAGAGAACCCTAAACCCCCGAAAAAAAAATAAAAATGAAAAAAAAAAAAAAAATAAATAAATCCACAAGAACAAAACAGAATAAAACAACAACAACACACACACACACACACAAAAAAAAAAAAAAAGTGCCCTACCGTCAATAATATTTGCAGTGACGAGTCTCAACATAACAAGATCCCCCCTCCTTGAAAAAAAAAAAAAAAAAAAAGATGCACACTTCGGTTAATTTTATCTTTGTTGCTCTTTTTTCTTTTTCTTTTTCTTTTTCTTTTTTCGTCTGTCTGTTTCTGTGTGTGTGTGTGTGTGTGTGCGTGTGTGTCTCGCCAGCGTTTGTCTTGGATTCCCCCCTGTGTGCGTACGCGTCCTTTGAAACTACAAGGGCACATAGCCGAGAGGGACGGGAAGATCATGTGCGTTAATCATCACGTCGATTGATCCCTATCCTCCTCTCCTCCTCTGCCATATCGCCCCGTTACCCACCACTCCGCATGCTTCCCCTCTCCAGTCATGAATCCTCCGGAGGTGATATTTAACGAATCATTTACGTTTGATTGCTTGTTACTCGCTGATAAATTACGCAGTCATATTCGCTGCCCGGTTCCTCTTAAAAATTCCCGGAGGAAAAAAGGGACGAGGAACGCCTCAGGAAGCCCATCGCTCCTCGTCCTACAAGCACCGCCATCCCAAATGGCGGAATATAAATATATAAATGTATAATGTATATACCCACATTTTTGCTTCCTTTCTAATTTATTTATATTTTTGTTGTTGTTGTTGTTGTTGTTGTTGTTCTTTTTCTAGCTTTTCATTCCACATCATTTTGAACTTATTTTTTGCTTTTGCGCCTCTTTTTTTTTTTTTTTTTTTTCATTATTTATTGGCCCTTGTCTGTGTGCATGTGTGTGTCTGTGTGTTTTTTTTTTTTTTTTCTTTGGTCCAAAAATGGATACACATGCAGACAACCACACTCATTCCTTCTTCCCCAACTGTCACTTTCTTTCCTACGTTACAATTTCAAAGGGCCCGGAAAAAAAAAAAAAAAAAATCATCACTCACTCAACTTCTCGACAAGCTGAATTTCACCATCGGCAGTCACCAGCACACAACCTGCACCGTTGCCGTGCCCAAGGTAGTTGGAGCTGCTAAAAATGGTCAATACCTTGGTGCTCTTGCTAAAACGCAGCCCATGCGCCTTCTCTTGATGGGCGCGAAACAACATGCTGTACTGGTGGGCCTGCAAAAAGGTCTCTAAGGCCTTGGCAAAAAACGTGAGTACATTACTCCCGCGCTTGTTCACACCAAAACCCCACTCATTGATAGATGCATGGCCGTTTCCAGACAAGGCAAATGCAGAGGACTCATTATCATCATCGCCGGGGTCATGGATTGTGGGGTCAGACCACATAAGATCAAATGCAACGAACCATGCTTTACGCAACATCGCTTCGCTTATAGCAGTCGTTGATGACGCATGCGAGACAGGTGTCTGTCCCACAGCTCCTAGAAGCTCCACCTGGGCCTCCGGATCATCCCTCACAAAGGGATTATTGGGGAACAAAGTCAACATGCGCGGAAAGTCCTCGTTTCGCAGAAACGCAAGGCTGTCATCCTCCTTAGGCGGGGAAAAAAAGCGCGGGATACCACCGTGGGTACACAACACGCGCTCCTCATGGGTCCTCCGTCGACCCTGTGGTGCCAATAACCTTGAAACGGAAGCTGCAGCCAAATCACCGGGAGAATTGGTGTTATTATTATGATAATGATGATTATGATTATTATTATTATTGTTATTATTATTATTAATACTACTACTGGTAGTATTACTGTTGTTGCCACTGTTGTTTGCTACTGCAGGAATGATGAGTTCTGCAGCAAGAGGGAAGTGGCGAAAAAGAGCCGTCAATTCCTTGAACAATTTCCGCCCCTCATCCACGCCGTATAACGCCTCACATTGTGCAAGAAAAGAAGCAGATCCATAGGTTAACAGGTCGCCACACACCACACGATCCTCATGATTGCCACGAAGCATCACCACCTTCGACGGATGACTGATCTTCAGTGAGAGCAACAGAATAAGACATTCGAGTGAGTACGGTCCACGGTCCACGTAGTCCCCGAGGCAGAGGATGTTTGCGGGAGTGAGTTGCAGGTCGGAAAATACAAGAACATTACGAAGAAAAAAGCAAG
>NW_001849504.1:186781-188470 GCF_000209065.1 Trypanosoma cruzi
AAAAAAGGCAAGATCCTCAAAGTTGCCGTGAATATCCCCAAAGACAAAAGTGGGTGCTACCAAACGTGGAAACAGCGGCTCCGACTCAAAAATCGGCCGGGCCTGCGCCAAAACCTCCCTACACAATCCTAAGAACTCCTGCTTGGCCTCCTCCGTTTGATAAAACGAAAAGCATCCATTCACGTAACTACGAAGAATTTTTTGATGTGGCGGCTCCTTTATGCGTATGGCAGGCGGTGGTCTTCTCAGTGATGATCGTATTCGGTGCCCATCGGTGCCCCCTCCCAATAAACACGACGCAGGAAGCGAAATGGTTCCGACGTCCCTTCCTTGTAGTTTGATGGCCGCGAAGGTCTTGGGTGTCGCTACCCCATCCAGTGTGAACGTGATCGTCGGCGAACTAGTTGCCGACCCCTCTTTGCCACAGCCGGCATTCAACTCGGAATCCTCCTCGTTTTCCGGACCTGTCGCCAAAGTGAGTTCTGGGAGCCGCGGTACACATAACGGCGCGGCGGTGGGCCCCAAGCAAGGTGTATCGGCCTCTGGCGGCTCTGCATCCTGCGCTAGTAGTAGTTCCTTGAAGGTTCGATTGTACGACAATCCACTACTCTCCACACAACGGACATGAGGATTCAGGTAAAGCGTACTTCGATACGGCCAAAGATAAAATTTCCCTTGATTTCCTACATCACACTTAGTTACTATCAAGTGTTGCTCCATTCGACTTTGACTGCGCCTCCGTCGCCGGCGTTGTTGCTGTCGCCACCACCACCACTGTCTTCGTCGCCTCCTCCCGTCCCCGCGCTGTGGATCGGCATCAGCTGATGATTTCATAGGAATAATACTTGCAGCATGACTGGCATCCTCATTCTCACAGATGACATTTTGGCCATCATGCACATTTGCGGCCGCATTCATAGGGCTGTCCACTCTACCAGTGGTGTTTGTGGGGTTGGCATTATCGCTGAGAGCTACCACCGTGGGAGGCCCTTCATCCTCGTTAACCCCCGCCATGAACACACGCGAGAGACATTGTGGGTGTGATGGCGCCATTCTTTGCTGCTGTTGCTGTATCGGAGGCACGTTCGCCGTTGCCGAAGACGCCATTCCGCCGCCGCCGCCGCCGCCATGGCACATCCTGCACCCTCTGATGTTGCCACCACCGCCATGGCCATGACGCGGACCACCGCTGTGGCTCTTACCGTTGGTATGACTGCTAAGATTCACCCCCTCCGCGCTCGGTTCAGCCGCAGACGCCCCGCCATTGCTTTTCCTAAGCGTTGGATTCATCAACAAATGTACTGCGTGTGTGTACAAAAGCAAAATATATATATATATATATATCCCTTCACCCACACAACACACACAAACTCAAGAGATGAATGAATAAACAGGGACGGGTAGATGGCAAGGAACAGAAAGACACAAAGTAATGTCGACACGCAGTCAATATATATTTATATTTATTTATTTATTTTATTGTATTGTATTATTATTAAATCTTCTGATGCGCATTTTCCCTCTGATTCCACCCCTCGGACTTCTTTTCCTCCCTAACCTTATTTCTCAATCCTCTTTCATTCCCTCCTGGCGGCCCCTTGTGGGCAACATTCTTGTGATCCCTCCCTCTTCCTGTGTGAATTCCGTGGCAGTGTCCCGTTCTCTCTCTCTCTCTCTCTCTCTGTGCGC
>NW_001849504.1:188570-193828 GCF_000209065.1 Trypanosoma cruzi
GAGTAGAAATCCGTCCGTCCGTAAGCATCCGCCCGCAAAAAAAAGAAAAAAAAAAAAAAAAAAAAAAAAAAACAAGCAGAAGTCGTGAGAAACGTGTCAGGTGGATTCATCAAATAAAAATAATACAAAAAAGAAAAAAAGAAAAAAAAAGGAGAGAAGAGGGAAATGCCTACATCAAACCGCAATAAATTCAATAACCGGGCAAAATAAAACGCACATAACACTTCACCCAAGCAGCATAGACGAATATACACACATACATACATACACACAAAGTAACATATGCATACACGGAAAAGGGGAGAAATAAAAAGGAAAGAGAAACAGAAAGAAAAGGGAAAAAAAAGTCCGGCAGACGCAGCAAAGACCACCAACAGGAAGAAGAGTTGGCAGCAAGCACGCAAACCACAGAGGGAACACACACACACAAAAAAAAAAAAGGAACTAATAATAATAATAAAACGGCGGGGAGTGAGGGGCAAAGCAGGCAAACAGCACGCCAAAAGTCAAGAGACAAAAAAAAAGAAAACGGAACTGAAAAGCCAAACACCCCCCTTTAGCCGCACTTCCTTCCACTCTGCAGACACACAAACATAATCCTAATAAAATCCTTTTCTTTTTCATTGTTTTCCTCTTTTTATTGGCTACTGATGCCGGCTCCCTTACATTTCTCTTCCCTTGCCCTCGCTTCCCGTCTCATTCCTTATTTTTTTTTTTTTTTATCCTTCTTTCTTCGCTTCTCCGCTACTCCCTTCTCTTCCATTTCCTCATAAATCCCTTCAGTTTCCTTCAAGCACACACAAGGAGAAAGAGTGGGAATAACATTAAAACCAGCATCCACTACGATGTTGCAAGAGTAATTGATTTCATATCCCTTTGTGCACCGTGGGTACATCAAACAGACCGTCTACCGTCCATTGCGGCACGAGGATTTCCGAAACCATGTATGAAAGCGGTACTGGTGGCGACATGACATTTCCAACAGGTTCCTCAATTGCAAAGCAAATGTAATCTTCATCAAGATCCCTCGGGTCAGTGGGAGGGGGTATTTTGTGCCTCTCTGCTGTAGGAGGCTCTTTTCGCCAGGCCGCACGCAGCGCTAAAAAAAAATCTTTTCCGACAGGAATCTCCAATGTTTCCCTATCATCTGCACTGGCATGCCAAATTCCCGAACTACGGCTGGCCGGAAATGGCACAGAAGGACATGTGAGCGGGACGCGTGGGGAGGTGGAGCTGACCCCCATTTGTTGTCGTTTCTTCCCGGCCTTCCACTCATTGGTAAGCGCAGACTCCGTCGTGGAAAGCCATGAGTTGCGGGCAGCAGCTGCCTCCACAGCCAGCAGCGGCGCTGGTTCCATATCACTAGGCACCGTCGGGAGCACCCTGTCCATCCAAGGGGATTGAGTGCAACCACGTGACTTGGTGCCTTTGGGGTTTCGCTTAGAGCTGCTCCCACTGGAGAAAATTCCGCGCTGTCCCATATAAATATATATATATTTTTTTATTTATTTATTTATGTATGTATGTATTTATAAACAACAATCTCTTATCCTTATTCTCACCCTGTCCCTTTCCTCCTTTCCTTTTCCCTGCCTCCTTCGCTACAGTGCCACTTCCAAAACCCTCCACACACACGAGAGTAAAGAAGGGATGTGAGATGGTGATATATTAGGGAAAGAAAAAATGGAAAAACAAGTAATTGAACCGGGCACAATAAGAAACAACATTTAAAGACAACAATCACCACTACAAACATGCACAGACACAAATATATATATACACAAACAGAGAAAGAAAGAGGGAAAGAGAAGATGGGATAGAGATCAAGGTTATTGGATTTGCATTTGAAGTTGAAAAAATCACAAAAGTACATCACGGTGTCAAAAAGGCGCTCACGGGAAACTGCAAAAGACTCTTTTGGCAGAGAAGTTCGTGCAGCATAGCCCTTCGATGCGCAGTCACATCCTCTTGAGTAAACACTGTGGCGACACCATGCACCGCACACCAGGCCATATGGCAAACAAAGACGCCACAGTCATACAAATTACTTTGTTGTGGGGCAAAAGCAAAGCCACCATCGTAGGAGCGTTCATTCCCACGCAATGGCTCAGCCACCACAAGTTTGCAGTCAGCTAGATGGCATGCATTTCCTCCCTCACTGTCGCAAAGAATACGCCAAGACTCCAAAAACACGTGCGATAACTGCTGAAGTACCAAAATGCCACGTGTCATGGCCGCCTTGCCACGAATGTAACTATCGTAATAAAACCATGTATGAAATTCCCAATTGAAAACAGCCAATGCCCAGTGGGTTTGCGACAAATTGACAGGAATGAGAATGACACGTGTGGCGCCTGGTTGCAGGATATTACGACGACGCCGTAACCAACGAAGTATACCGCTGTCTTTCTGTAAAGAAGGCAATTGCACAACCTTGGAGAGGTCCCCCTTCAACTCCTGTTCAACCCTTGCAAAAAAGTGCGTACCCAGTGAAACCACCTCCTCTTTACCGCTGGTATTGTTGCGCTCGTCACAGATCATACTCAGATACGCGTTGATGACCTGGTCGTTAAGCCACTGGCCCGGGCCCAAGGTGGCGATTTGCTGGTAACTCAGGGACAATCCACTTTGGAACGACACGGCTACCCCATTAGCTTGGCTACTGTCTCTTCTACCTCGATGCAAGACAAGTCCATACACCTCCTCGTCCTCTTCATCTTCCACCAAGGCAGTTAAAACAACCGCTTTTCGCTCCCTGATATGACGTTGAATACCCCTGGATAAACTCCATGCAGGGAAAACTCGCTTCATCGCATCCGCCGTGTCCTTCAATACAATGTCGATGACCCAATAATCCAACGCTCGCTCAGCCACACCCTCCATGAGTTGGATGTATTTGTGGATTTCGTCTTCCACTATTCCCTTGCACACAGTATGCATCATGTCCTCGTAAACAACACGCACACGCCGATCGTCCTCCGTGACAGCCGAGAGCAAAAGACTACAAGAAAGATCATCAAAGACAACCGAGTCTTTTATCGCATAGGCTGGCGATGGCGGTGGTGGTTTTCCCCCAGGAAATTTCAGCTCGTTTGGGTCATGCGACGCATCTCCCACTGGTGGTTCTCTCCATCCGTATCCACGCGGCAACAGCGCCCTCATTTCACGGATGTGAAGGGCCAACTGGTGGGCATCTCGTTCCCGTACGGTGCTCGGCCTGTTTGCCGTCATGTGGGGAAAATAGGGAGAGGCGACAGTGACACCAGGAGAGTCCTTTTGGCTGAGAAAAGCGCCCTCGACCGGCGGTGTTCGTGGCGGCGGTGTTTCTTGCGGCAGCTCCAGTGGTGCAAAAAGAACTTTCCCCTCGAGATTGTCATGTTCCATTCCCGTCGCCCCACGGCTGTTCAGCTGCTCTCTCGGCCCCATCTCTTCTAGCAGAGGAACCTCCCACATTGAGAGGGGCGCTGACATGACACGATGCCGCATTTCATCCGCAGGTACAGGCTGTTTTTGCCTTTTTTGAGGCACCAGCAGCGTGCGAGAGCGAGAACGCCCCGCAACACTGCCACCGGCTGCGCCCCGCGAGGCATTTAAACGAGCCGTGGACGCACTCGCCGATATCGTCGTCGACGCCCATGAGGTCGAGGGCGAGACAGTTGCCACCTCTTCCTCCTCCTCCTCCGTCCCTTCCTCCATGTCGACAAAGGTTCTGCCTTCTCTGCTCCTGGAGCTCCAGCGACGAAATATCTCCGTGAATCGATGCGTCATATCACGCGATCCCCGCACCGCACAAACGCCTGAGTCTGGCGAGCGAATCCGTCGCCGAGAACGGCGTGCAACAGGAAAAACAAATGGAGACGATATGTCGCGCCTCCACCTGCTGTCACCACCCGCCGTGCGCCCCGCACGCGCCACCTCCACACTGCCGGCGGGTGGTCGCACTGCTGGTGAGGGTAGCTCGTTCCAATCATGCGTCACCCGCTCCTCTGCCTCCTCCTCCTCCTGCTGCTCCTGCTGCTGCTGCCGTCCGAGAGGGCGCAGAAAAGAAAACAGAGTTTTGTGCACCCAACCCGCCGTGTCCAGCAACGCACTCGCCATGAGAGGCCCACTGGCCTGCAGCCAAGTCACACGTGCTCGCTCTGGAGGGTGACCGGGCGATTAAACAAAACAAATTCACCCCCGTGTGAAGCGTTGTGTTCCTACCGCTGATGCACAGTGGTGGTCCAAGGCAACGCCCAGTGTCAACACAACAGGGATGAGTTCGTCACGGTAACCGCAACAAAAAGAGAGGGAAAAAAAAAAATGACAGTGAGAGTCAATAAAAATAAAAAAAAAAAAAAAGTGTAATAATGAGGTAAGAAAAGAAATAACCAACCAACAAATAAACCCCCAA
The DNA here is from genome assembly GCF_000209065.1 of Trypanosoma cruzi. Lineage (NCBI taxonomy): Eukaryota > Euglenozoa > Kinetoplastea > Trypanosomatida > Trypanosomatidae > Trypanosoma > Trypanosoma cruzi. Next base: position 192,964 of record NW_001849504.1, read on the forward strand.
GGAATTTATATGTATGTATGTATATACACCTACCCTATCTGTGTCTCTATCTCTCTCTCTCTCTCTCTATATATATATATATGTGTATATATTTATATATTACTGTGGTGAATTGGCAGTTCCTTCTTGTTTCTTCCAAAGAAATATATATATATATGATGCGGAGAACACAACAAAAAAGAGTAAAAAAAAAAAAAAAAAAAAAACAGAAACGCACACGGATACACACAGACAGACAGAGAGAAGAATCATCCATAACGAATAGCCTCCACATTACCATCCACCCTAATAGAAAAATCAAAAAAAAAAAAGAAAAAAAAAAAGGAAAATATATATTTTATACATGTATAACATATACATACATATATGTGCATATATATATATATATACATGTATGTGTGTGTGTGTGGTTTGTTTGTTGGGTTTTTTTGTTTGTTTGTTTTGTTTTTTCCTCCATATATTTCTTATGGCCATACGTATATATTATATATATATATATAAAGATATAAGTGAAATCCATACCCAACAGGGAGTCCATATTTAAATTCCCATATCTATATCTATATCTATATAACTTTATAAATATAAATATAAATATAAATATAGATAGATAGATAGGGGAATTCCGTCGTAAAACCATACGTTTATTACTAAAAATGCCTTCGCCCACATATACACAAATATAGAAACAAACATAAATAAATTCATACAAAAACAAAAAAAGAAAAAAGAAAAAAAAAAACTCCCACGCATATCCCTCATTGCGCAAGGTGGAAATTGTTAAGTGTAGCCATTCAAACCGTACGTTCTGCAAAACACACAAAAACAAACACTCACAGAAAAAATATGATAAAATAAAAACAGA
>NW_001849504.1:193928-198774 GCF_000209065.1 Trypanosoma cruzi
GTGTCGTTGAACGTCGCAGGCCCCCAATCAAGTTTTCCCGCTTATTTTTGTTGGTTTTCTTCTTCTTCTTCTTCCTACTGTTGGTGTTGGTGGTGCCATTGGAGTAATTCACTGCCATCGCCACACCGCCACCGCATGCAGAACTCCAACCGCCACCTGCTTCTCTTCTGCTGCCGCCTTGTCGAGACCCCGCCGATTCTCACACACGCACACACACGGGCATGCACTCTATCTCTCTCTCTCTCTCTCTCTCTGTCTAGATTCAACCCCACCGTTTGAATGTTCATTCCGTTTCCTCATTTATTTATTTTTTTCGCCCTTTTCCTTTTCGTTTTGGCTTTATTTTCGTTTGCGTTCCCCTCAACATCCATCCTCCTCGCTTTTGCTCAGATTTCAATCGACCACCGCCGTGGTGCCCCGTTCCTTTTCGCCCCCTGCCGTTGCTGTTTCGGACAAAGAGGAACACCGACCTCAAATGCGCTTTGCGGGTTTCTTCTTCCCCCCCGCTCTCCCTCTCAGCAGAGTTCCGACATCATAAATGCCCGTCTCCGACGGGAGCCGCGGCAATCCCGCCGCCTCCGCCGCCGCTTCATAATTTGTGTCGAGCCACGGCGCCTCTATCTTCCCATTCTTCGTCGCAACGTTCACCCAATGGCCCAGCAAAAAGTACTTGCACTGCAATAGTTCCACGGCTGTTGGGCGCCTTGCGGGGTCATACTGCAGACAAAGACGCAGCATCGCCTTACACTCCTCCGAGAGTTGCGGCGGCAAGGGGACTACGTTATCATTTTTAAAAAGGTATCGCTTAATGTTGGCCAGCCAAGCTGCATCGTACTCACTTTTTCCTTGCCGAGTGCGGGGCGGCTCCATGTCCGTGGGGCGTTGGTCCGCAAAGAGACCATCATTTGGAGTTGTTAACTCTATAAATGTCATGGCAAAGGCGTAAATGTCACTTGCAGAAGTAAAAGAAGCTCCCTGAACGTTCTCTGGTGCCAAATGTGTCACACGTCCCAGTTTATGCACATCTTTATCGCTATCACCGACAAGGATGGGACGGACTCGGCCATAGTTGCCCAACTTAATCAATGGCTTCCGTGAGCGACGCGCCAAGGGGCTCTTTACAAGGCCGCCTTCGTGCCTTTCATGGTGTCCACTATTACCTGCCAATGCATCAGGGTTCATTTGTTTTAAACTCTCATCGCCTTGAGGACAAACAGAAGTACTGCTGTTTTGCATGCTGCTCATGATCCTCTTGATGGTGTTTTGGGAATATTCACCTGAGACAGTTTGGTTTAACAGTAACGGAGGAATGGAAGGCAATAGCGGTGAGCGTGAAAAAGAACCGTTACGCAAAATTGTGACCCCATCTAATTTTGGACTCATAAAGACGTTACCCCCTTCCAAACTTGAGAGTGGGGAGGGAAGCGGTATGTTGTCATCATCGTTGTAAGAGTGCTCCTGCAAGTACATTCTCACCCCCTCATCCACCCAACGGCAGCGGTCATCCTCCGCTTCATTTTCGTCTGCATTGTTCTGCCTATAGTTATTTTCCGCCACCGCTGCTGCTGCTGCTGAAGCTACTGCATGGCCGGATGTTATGGTATGGAAATGATGCCCTTGTTCTTCTTCCACACGAGTGGTGGGTACTGCGGGCGACACTTCTGTTTCGCCATGGTTTTGCATCCCCGAGGCTTCCACCGACGGAAGCCAGCCGAGGTGTGTCATGACACTGTCGTTGTGTACTTTGTCAACTTCCCCCGAGCAATACTGTGGCTGCATACATGCCGGATCCATAAGTGCCAACACACGACGTACCCACTCGGCCGGCACCGTTGCAAATTTCCCGGCCGGAATATCTGCAATGTACGCAGGAAAACACGTCGTGTAAACATTTGTGATGTGATCCGAGATGTAAATATTTTTTGCACAGAGGTCTGCATGAACAACGTCATTTTCATGAAGAAACGCCAGCGCTATAAGGACCTCGCGAAGATATGCCCGCACGGTAAGTTCATGCATGTACGTCTTACCAAATTTTTTAGGAATTTCGCTAAGCAGCATGTTACGCAGTGTGCCGTACTTGGCGTACTCCATGTAGATCCGCACCTTTTCGGGTATTTTATGAGAGTTACCCGCGGAACTTCTATCCCCCTGTTTGCGGAATCCATGCTTTTTACTACCACCTGCTACCCCCTCACCTGCAAAATGACTTGCCATTCCCTTGAAAAGTTTCAGACGCCTCCCAGTATCGTTCTCCGTTGTCGAAGAATCCTCATATACCGCCTCCATATGAAGCACCTTCAATAAACGCGGACTAAATGTTAGGTGCGTCAATCGTTTTACTTCCTTTCGCAATTGATTGTAGATAAAAAAGGCGCTATCACCAGCCAATGCATATTCCTTGCATGCAATCAGGTACCTGCGGGAGGCGGAATGTGTTGCGTCCAGTAAATTCGCCTTCGTGCTTCCCAGTGAGGCCCCATGAGACAGATCCTTCCTGGGATGTAAGTGTGCCTCAATGCCGTTCTTTGCCAGTGCATCGGCGGTTGTACTTTGCACCGTCATATCCGCCAGCATTACTCTACTGAAGTATCCTTGGCCAATGACATGATTGAGGGGTGACACCTGGTACAGCGTCAGGGCCTCGTCGTTACCCACATTTTCTGGAAACCCTCTTTTCTTCTTGGTATGACTGCTGCCAACGGGTGTCCCCGGAAGCGGGGATTTATCCAAGGCTGCGGGGGGTGCGCAGAAGATTTTCCGTCCCTCCTCCAACTGGGCATTGTACCATGTCACCAGTTCCTTGTCGGGGGAGAAGGGCGGAATCTCCGCGTCCGCCACGACGGGCTCCCCATGCCTCTCTGAAGGGTTCTTAAGAGGGGATCGCCTCCTTTGTTGGGGGCCGCCCCACTCCTTGGTTCTTGTTTTTGACTGCGAGCAGCCCATTTGGTGCCCTCTCGCCGTTAAAAAACTAACCGACAGAAAAGAAAGGGGAAACAAAACAAATATATCTGTATATAAGAAGGAGGCACCGTTCACTTCCCCCTCGCTCTCTTTTTTTTTTTTTTTTTTTTTTTACCTCCACAATTTCATTGTGGTCGCAACGAGACGTGGACGCATGCGTGTCATGACCGGAAACAGAGGGAGAAAAAAAAAAAAAAAAAAAAAATTTATTGATAATAAAAAATAAAATGAAATAAACACAGAAAAAAGGAGAGAAACGAACAGAAATGCACCTTCGTAGAAAAAATAAAAATGTCTACAAATGAAAAAAGCAATATATACATATATATCACTGATCTTTGTCTCACACGCAAAGAGTTTTACGCCCATTGTCAGTTTTATCCGCTCGCCCCCCACACCATGTCTGTTTCTTCTTCAGTTGCCCGTTGGATCCAACGCAACGGAATCCGCCTTCTGCTCTCGGCGCAGTGCGTTCACCACAAGCCAAAGCACACACTCACTTGTTTCAATGGGGAAATCGGAATGGTCAACATCGTCTGTAAGATGCGGGCCTTCACTGGCGGCGGAAGCAACGGAAGGGAGTGCCGCAGTGGCGGCATCCGGGGAAAGAGGATGCAGCGCCGCCACAGCTCTCGCACGCATACTCTGCCAACGCGCCTCATCTCGTTCTTCTTGCTGCCGCCGAGTGACAAGTAAATTCCTCGTCGCACGAGAGCTTTCCTGCATAAAGTTCATGATCGCCTGAGCAAAATGTCGATACAACCCGAGCCTTTCCTGTGGATAAAAATAACGCATGAACCACTGCTCCATGTGAAATCGCAGCAACGGAGAGGCAGAGAGTGTGTGAACCAACACTTCGGTCTGTGACTGCGCCTGAGTAGTGACGTGAGGGAAATCCCCAATAAACGGCCAATCCCGTCCAATTGTGCCTGTGAAGATTTGCTGCATAACTGCTGCCAGCTGCTCCAAAGTAAAAGGAACCGTTGCATCCGCGACTCCCGCAGAGTGATGGTACTCTCTGTTATTATTGGCCATGTCACAGCCGCCGCTCATCGTCTGTTGCTCTGTGTACTCACGTATAACCGCTGTGGAGAGATGTAAGATAGTACTCAACGGCCTCTGTCGCCTCATCCACAACTCCTCTCCTCGTTTCGCCACGCACGAATCCCTTTCGTCTTCTTCGTTGTCGTCGTTTTTGTCCCCCTCCGCCGCTTCGGCTGTCGACATGACGGGTGGCCTCAACGCGGTGACAACTGCGGCATCTGCGGACTCCCTCGTTTGTCTCCGCACCGCGGCTTCCAGAGAGGAGAGCGCTGCTGGCGTTGCACCACACAACCGCCGCTCCGGCCGCACCGCCAATGACGCTCGCTGGAGTCGACGATCAAAATCGTTCAGCCTCGTCATGACGCGCTCGTAAAACTCCACAAGGACGACTCGCTTGTACCACGTACGAACAACCAGCCGCTCCCACAACTCCCCCAACGCGGCCCTCTGACGCAACAGGAGCGCCACATCGCGGTGCTGTGTGGATAACGTCCGGCTCCGTTGTGCCTCCATCTCGTATTGGGAGGTGACGGGCCACGGATGGCGGGTGCTCGCCGAACAAAAACTGTCCGCTGCCCCAGCCGCATCCGCATCGCCTGACAAAAGCCTGGACGCAAGACGTTGCTGCACAAGAATGGCGCGGTGCAATTTTCGGGACTCCGAGTGAAGCGTAGCGGCTGCGTCCTCGAGTCGGTGAAGTGCTGCCATCGCGTCATGGCCCTCGGAGTCACAAAGGCTGCAGTCCGTGCAAGGCTGCTGCATATCGTGACGCATAAACGTCAAGTGGTCGCCACCCAGGCACACACACACACGCAGAGAGAGAAATAGAAATAGAGAA